>NC_037676.1:53826060-53910886 GCF_003255815.1 Theropithecus gelada
AAAAAAAAAAAAAAAAAAAGAAATTGCCCAGACTCATAATCTGTTACAGCAGCACAAACGACGACATCCTTCAATGGTTTTCCTGCTGCAAGGGAGCTCCACTTCAGTCAATACAGAAAGAAGACTTTCTAAAAGTCACGTATAAAGATTCTTAACCCATTACATCTCTTACAATTCTTATCTGGTCATCCATTGCATAACATTCAATAATCTGTGTTTGGAGCAAGTTACTAACAGCTCTAAGCCTTTGTTCCTCCTTATAACAGGGTTAAGATAATCACATGGAAGAATAGATATAGATGGTAAGTCCTCAGTAAACATGCCTTATTACTCAGATTGTTGTTGACTCTGTTACTGACATTGTTATCTTTACCTCTGAAGAATGCTCCACTTGCATCTTCTAAACCCTTTGGTGCCTTCACCTATGCTGGCCATTTGCTCTCTGATGAGTGTCCATTTTCTCTGTGGTTCTCCCAGGATGGACTCACCTTTCTATTGTTTTTGTTTGTTTGTTTTTGTTTTTGTTTTTGAGATGGAATCTTGCCCTATTGCCCAGGCTGGAGTGCAGTAGCATGATCTCGGCTCACCACAACCTCTGCTTGCTGGGTTCAAGCAATTCTCTTGCCTCAGCCTCCCGAGTAGCTAGAATTACAGGTGCATGCCACTGTACCTGGCTAATTTTCATATTTTTAGTAGAGATGAGGGTTCACCGTGCAGTCCAGGCTGGTCTCGAACTCGTGACCTCAAGTGATCTGCCCACCCTGGCCTCTCAAAGTACTAGGATTACAGGCGTGAGCCACCATGTCTGGCTGGACTCATCTTTGACCACCAGCCCTCCCTATCCTGTTCTCCACCAGAACTGTCTAGCTGCTCCTATCTGGTGTAGAATTACCAAACCACGTGGAAATAATGTATCTCTTGCCAAATGCCTCCAGCTCTTCTATCACAATTAGTTTTTTGAATAATTAGGATAGGTTCATTTTCATATTCTTTCCTCATCATTATATATTATCTAGCTCAGTGTCATATATCCCTTGGCCAAGTAATAAATGTTATTTGATTAATGAAAAAGAAGAAGATCAATAAGTAACCCTGTCAAAAAATTTTTCAGGCAACCCAGGAATAAACACCTCAGGGCTGAGAGTAGCATTCCAGGTGGGAATCGGCTCCTGAAATGGGTCAAGATACAAAGAAAAAGGAACCAGCGAGCACAGAGGCTTATCCTCTTAACTGAATCATTAAGCCAAAACAGTTCCAGTTGCAGTAGCTGCAGGATTCAAACAGGATTGTTTGCTTGAAGCTCTAATTTAGAAGATGAAAGCCTACTCCCAGAGCCTTCGCTTTGTTTCTAATTACTTTTCCCATTTGTTTTGGTGAAGTGGAGGAAAATACTTAGTAAGCATTTTTGTTGCCAACTAGTTGAGTAAGTTTCCGTTGTTCAGAGCCTCGCATAAAAGCCTCTCATCACCCTGCATACCTCTTGGTCATTATCACATGATCTCCTGATTATTCTTTGACATAGACGGATAATCTGTGTAATATATTACAAACGTTTCCTATCATCAGCCAAATCATTATTCTCTGCTGCTTAAAGCAACAGGAAAAAAAATGTATTCGTCTACTCCATTCAGGGGAAGAGAAATTTCTCGAATTGTCTGATGAGGATTTAGGGTGCTAACCTAGTTAAAACCTAAAGACTTTCTTGATCACACAGTGACTGACCAGTTCCAGTGCATAAAATGACTCAATCCACAGTTATCTGAGAGCCTTGCTTATAAAACATCGTTTTGTGCTATGTTTCCAGTATGCAACAGAACTGATAGCTCCGGTATTAATTAATGGACTTAGGTGTTAAAAAGTTAAAAATAAATGAGTAAATAACAACTCTTTCGAAGTCACTCTTTCTAAAACAGATGGCTTTTACTTAGGAAATAGGCTAAAACATAATGTAGAATGGTGGCTTCTTCTAAATAGACATATACTACTTCATATAAAATCTTTTCCCAAAATAAAATCTTTGGATAATTTATAACTTTTCTAAAAGCCCACTCATTTATTTATCATTCCACAGTGAAAGTAAACATGGAAACTCAAGGATCTGGCACTAAACCTTAAGGATAGCTGGGTTCCAGCTAATACCACTACTAGGAACAGGGCTTCCTTCCTCAGAAAGGCCATGATGAATTCCTGGAGTATGTGCTCAATAACCATAAAGAGTTTGCAGGGCTTAAAAATCACATAACTAAGAAGGGCCATAAAGATTTTCTCATAAAACCTCTTGTAAAGAGAAGGCATGTTGCTCACAGAATATCGTGTATGAAGGATATCTTTGGATCTCTATTCCTGCATAAAACATTATTCTTGAAGCATTTGTCCTGACACGCTCCTGCTCTACTCAGTATAAGGAGAAGTAGGAGGCATATGGTGGATCTTCAAGAACCCAACTCGAAGGAGAATTGCATTCTTGGGTATCTTAATATCATCAGTTCTCAGACTTGTTTCTTCAGTGGAGATCACTGAAACGCTTAAAACATAGCACCTGCTCGTCATGTTGTAAGTGATTACTTACGCATTTAGCCCACACCTATTTTGTGTGTCCCAAAGGTACTCTGTAAAATTTAACATTAAAAAATAGAATCTGACAATGATTTAACAATTACTACTTATTTTAACTGGATTGTTTTGACTACATAAAACCAAACTCAATCTATCAACATTTGTTTCATACCTACCATATGCCTGACGTTATTCTAAGTTCTGGAGAAACGATGAGTGAGACACGAATCTTTGAAGACAATGGCTTCAGAGAATCTGGTTTGGCAGAAAAAACATATAAGCAAATAGTCCCAAGAACTCAGGTGGATGCAATCCTATGATCGAGGTAATGCAGAGGAAAAAACTGGCACTTTTCCCACTCTAAAGTTATAAGCATTCCTTCCTTCCTTTTAGCTGAACATTTATTTTAGGCTAGACAATGCGTCCTCTTTATTTTGAAGCCTGGGAAACGGGCTGTTACAGTGGAAAGAGTACGCACATATTGGACAGAGAAACCTGCTCAGAAGTTTAGGCCTCACACTATAGTATTATGACATCAGGTAATTTGCATAAATCCCTTAAGCCCCAGTCTTCTTATCTACAAACAGGGATTCCATGAGATATTATGATGCATATAGATTACCTAAAACACCTTAGGTCAGTCATAGGTCTTGTGCAACCTTGAACAAATTACTTAACATATCATTTGTAAATAGGAGTAGGATTTGCTAAATCAGGGGTGGAGAATACAGAGATTGCTGACATTAAGTGACTGACACATCATGCTCAATAATTTATATCTACTATTAGTAGTAGTATGACTTTATGCCCATCCTTGGATCTACATGCATCCCTTTTATTTAATGTCATTCCTGAGGAGTCAGGGACTAGATATTTTGCTTTGCATTTGGGCTTCATGCTTTGACTTCCAGAGGGACAATTTGGCACGTAAGTGCAGTGTTGTGAACACTTTGATAGAACTTCAAAGCCTGGTAGTTGAATGCCCTTACCTTGCACAGAACAATGGCCTGATAAGTGCTCATTTCATGAACAAGCATCGCCTTCAGGAAGCTAAGCACTAACCAGTTATCCATCCCATCAGAACAACTTCACCAGAGTCGGGATGCTTCGTGAAAGGGCCAAAGTTGTCCCTGTTTGTACACTCATAACTCTCTCCTGGGACACATGTTCATTAGCTGCAAAGAATCGTTTCATTTAATTTTAAGTTATTCCCTGAAACTTGTATGTGAATGAGACACTATAAAGTTCACAGGCTACTTCTATTCCTATCACTTATACTTTGATTTATGATTGAAAATATTCACTTTCTCTTCATTTACAATAAACTCTGATGATTTCCTTCCCATTTATGATGGAGCATCCAAGTCTCGAGGCTCGTGCTGATGACCTAGCACTGTAATCTCATCTTATCCACAATGGAGAGTCACTGCCTGGGCAGAAATGGTTTCACCAAAGGCCAGGTGTCTGTGTGGTGCCTGCATGTGGTGTGCATGTGGCTTGGGAAGAGGCTCTTGAGGTGTGAAATAGAGTTGTCTTCTTCAAAACACGGGAAAGTAGGAGTGATACTTTTGCTTGACTGTTTCTTGAATTTTCCAGAGTTTTCATGAGTGCCTTGACAATGAAGTTTATATCTAATAGTGCACAGGCATCTTCCAGTGACAATTTCATAAATGAAGGTGTATTACAGAGAAAAAAAATTGTTTTCTTGATATATTTAACTGTATATATGTGTGTTTAAAATAAACTGATTACATATATACATATTTTCAAAAAAAATGCTTTTTTGGTAGTGAAACTAAGTCCTAGTGCAAACACAAATTTACTTTTATTGAGTGGGGAAAAAAATGCCAGTAAATCTTTGGTGCCTTCCTGTCATCTCACGGAGGTGCGAGGCCACAGCAGTGACCACGGGCGTCCTGCAGCCGGGTGGCTGGGCAGCGAGTCTCCCATGTAGGACTGCTGCTTGCTCGCTGTGTGATCCTGGGCAGGATTTTAGTGTCCCCGCGCCCAATTTTCTCGTCAAATTGTTTCTGTCTCATAGGACTGTTGTGAAGATACGTGATTAAGGGACTTAATGAGGTAGAACACATTCATTTAATCAGCAGGAGATGGTGCTATTTTAGTATGGAATTTCCCCTCACACCACATTTCTAGAACTAACTGAACCCTAGAAGACCAGGGTTTTGGAATTTGCCCAGAAAAGTCAGTGGGACATGTTGTGGTTTTTTCGTCCAGACACATGTGGTTTTTTGTCCAGAAGAGAGAGCTAACTGTCACCCCCAGAGCCAGAAGGGGATCTTAAGGCTGTCGATTCGATACAGGACTGGTGCACCTTTTCCAGTGCACCTTTTCCAGTGGACCTGAGCATGCGTGGAGCAGACCCACTCAATGGAGCAAACCCTTTGTAAGAACACAGGAAAACAAGGGAAGAAGGAGGTTTCTTCAGATTTCATAGGCCAGACACAAATCCTCCCATCCCCAAGATCCCAGCCCCCAACACCACCAGTCACCCTCCAGAAGTCCCCATAAGAGAACTGCTCTTCATCATTGTTTTACCTCTTCCTTCCACACCCCACCCCACCTCGCCTATCAGTACCAATCCCAGAATTATTTGTGCATTTCTCTCTGAACTTTCTCTCCCCCTTCTGGTCCCAAAGAATCAAAAATGGGTATCTAGCTCCCTGGTATGTATTCACTCTTGAGGTTCCTTGGAGGAGCCTACATGCATCCTCTGGTTTTCCTGGGCAAGGGCCCTGGGGCCCTCAGCCTACACGCTGCTGCAGCTCTGCAGGTAAGCAGGGCTGCAGAGTCACCCAGGCCCTGGCGTGTGTCTCAAGCCCTGCTGCCCTCTTAGGGCACTCCCACCCTGTCTCAGGAAATGTCTAGCATATGGCCATGGACAACAATATTGTCACGAGGTTGTGACATTAATCGAAAAGAACACTAGCGTTTTCAAAATAATCCAACTTGTAAATAGAAACTATGGCTTTACTGCAGTTTTGAAGCATTTTTTCAACATATGTGCAATGCCATATTTGCAGCACATGGTCTGCACACAGCAACCACTGAGACTCCATCTCTCAGCGGGCACTGTGTTTCCACTGGGCATGAGTACACTCAATGCTCTTCATTATGAAATCTGTATAAATCTATCATACAAATGACAGCAGATAGGCTAAGATCACATTTAAGATATCTTTCATAATGCATTAGTATATGCTCATTGTAAAAATATTTTAAAATATGAAAAGTTATAAAGTAGAAAAGTACGTGCCAGTGCTAAAATACAGTTAGCAAATTATGTTATATAAATGCTATGGTTAAAAAAAGAAAACAAAAAAAAAAAAACAAAACAAAAACCCAGCTATTACATATTGAACATCACAAAGACCATAAAATGATCTGTATAGAATATTTTAAATATGATCTTACCTGCTCAGAGTTTTATAAAGAAAAATCCCAGCCAGTGAATTTTTATTTGAAAGGGCTGCCAAAAAAACAGTTGGCATTTTCTGGATATGTTTGCTACCATGGGCTAGTGTCTACTATTGCATTGTTCAAATATTAAAAACCAAAAGAGAATAGGCAATGACACTAAGAAGCTTCTAGCAAGTCTTTTGCCTCATCTCCTCCTGAGAGTGCTGAGAAACTCTTTGAAGGGGGTGAGGGGCCCTTGTAATTGGTGCGGTGTCCACATGCTTGGAGAATGAGCAACTCTATGTATGTGTTCAGGGCCCTCTGTTCACACATAGCTCTGTCCTTAACCTGTTTGCTGCTGAATGACTGGGCTGCACATCTGCGACAGCATCATGCCACTTACTCTCCCCTAACCTACCTCCTCTTCAGCTGCAATCAAGCTTGCCTTTGTTAACCCAAATAGTCTTTTCTTAGAAATGTGTATAATATTGTTCATTGCTTTTTCAGTAAGAAGCAGCTCAGAGACAGAGTGGAGAAACAAATGATACAGATACAACTATACAAGAGAGAGAGCAAGTTGTATGATTTGACTAGAGCAGTGGTTCTCAGTCCAGAGTTCATCAGCATTTCCCAAAGGGCTTGTTAAGAAGGGATTGCTGGGCTCCACCCCAGAGGTTGATGAAGTAGTAGTGCTGCAGTGGGAGGCTGGGAATTTCCATTTCTAACAAGTTCCCAGGTGCTGCCAATCCTACAATTAAGGAACCACCAGAAAGCTAATATCTCTTTGAGATCCTAGTTTCAATCTTTTGGATAAATATTCAGAAGTGGAATTTTTGGATCATATGGTAGTTTTATTTTTAATTTTTTGAGGAATCTCCATACTGTTTTCCATGGTGGCTGCACCATTTTGCATTCCAACCAACAGTGTACAAAGGTTCCAATTTCTCCACATCCTTACTAACACGTATTGTCATATATATATATACACATATATATATATATACACACACATATATATATATGTGTATATATATATATGCCTGTTAGAAATGCAAATCAAAGCCACAGTGAGGTAACACCTCACACCAATTGATACCTCATTTGGTATCAATTGAGGCGATACCTCATTGTGGCTTTGATTTGCATTTCCCTAATGATTAGTGACATTAAGCAATTTTCATCTGCCTATTGGCTATTTGTATGTCTTCTTTGGAGAAATCATTCAAGTCTTTAGCCTATTTTAAAAACTGGATTTTTGCTTTTTTTTTAACTACTGAGTTATAAAATCTCCTAAATAATCCCTTATTTGATACTGGGGAGAGGGGAATGGGGAATTAGTCAGAAACAGGCATAAAGTCTCAATTATTCAAGATGGAAGAGATCCAGAGATCTGCTATACAACATTGCCCCTGGAATTAGCAATGTGGTATCCTACACTTAAAATTTTGTTCATAAGTAAGATCCTGGAGCAGAGAAGCAGCTCCCCTCAGAGGTATTTTTGTCTTGTCTTCTCCTCTAAGCTCCTCTAAATTCCCTGAACAAAAAAGCCTCATGATAGACCATGCTTTCATGCTGTACTGAGTTTTAGCAGGACTATAAGAAAAGAGGCAGAGATTCCAAGGCATGCGAGACTGATGTGTAGGCAAACAGCTCCAGTGTAGCAAGGAGGAAGGCAGAAAGCACAATTGGATTTCAAGGTTCACTTTCCTCTTCCCCCTCGAATATGTTGTTCTTACCTTAAGTGTTCCAAAATGGATTTTCTCCCCTTTCCCTCCCATCCATTTACATGTCAAAACCTCCAGATTGAATAAAAGAATGTATAAAAGAAAATTACACTTGACAAATTAGCCAGTTTAAATTAGCAGTTCAGAATTACTACAATAGGACACCAATATCTATGCTATGTGTTTCTACTTAAAGAGCAGTAAATCAAAGCTGAGTTTGGTTTTATGGCTGCTAGTACTTGCATCCACAGGCTTATAAAATATCTATAATGATTTATAACAGGAAAGGAGCAGTCATTGTGTCCAACTCACAGACCTCACATAATGTCTTTGCAACTGATCCACTGTCAAGGCCAAAGCAAAAATTAAGACTAGGATTTACCAGGTCAGATCAAGTATTCCATTGTCACCATGAACATAAGGGTCCCAGCACGAAGTATTCTGGGTGCTTCTAGACAGTGTAAAAGGCATAATTCCAGGATAGCCCCCAAGATTCCCATATCCTCAACTTTCAAAATTTCCCAGCAGACAATAATCTAGGTGGAAAACCTGTGCATAATGATCTAAGCCCAGAACCCAACTCCATTTTACACACTGCATATGCTTGTATAATTCCCTTCCATTCAGTGTGGGCAGAGTCTGTGAAAATGATGGGATGTCACTGTGTGATTATACTGTTACATGCAAAAGGAATTTTGGAAATGTGATTAAGGTTACTAATCAGTTGACTTTGACTTAATCAAAAGGGAGATCATTCAGGTGGGCCTGACTTAATTACATGAGCTCTTTAAATCTGAGTCCAGAGGTCAGAGGAAAAGTCAGAGATTTGAAGCAACACAGACATTCTCTTGCTGGTCTTGAAGGAGCAAATGGACATTTTGTAGAGAAAGCCACTTGGAAGAGAGCAGTGGGCAATCACTAAGAGCTAAGAATGGTCCCCAGATGACAGTCAGGAAACAGGACCTCAGCCCTATGACTACAAGGAAGTTAATTTTGCCAACAGCCTGCATGGCCTGCAAAGAACTCCAGCCTCAGATGAGACAGCAGTCCAAGCTGACATGATCTCAGCTGTGGGAGACCCTGAGCAAGAACCTAGCCATGGGATGCCCAGACAGCTGACTGGCAGACTGGGAACTAATAAATGGATATTGTTGGCAGGCACTCAGTGTTATTCAGCAATAGAAAACAAATTCAGACAACTTCTGTTTGTTTGTTTTGGTCATTGGCACAAACCAATGTGTCTCACTGTGCTGCTTTTATTCTCTTCCCTTCCTATTCTTATTATAGTTATCACCACTCTCTGTCAACTCTACTAGAAACCTCATGTAAAATGCAGGTGGGCTCTGGGTTCAGATTATTATGCACAGTTTTTCACCTAGATTAATGTCTGCTGGGAAATTTTGGAAGTTGAGGACATGGGAAAGTTCTTTACCAATTAGGTCTGTCCCACATAATACAGGTTGTCTAACAGGCTACGCCTTCATTCTTCAAATGCCAGTTCATGTTCCCCAATTACTACGGCAACCAGCATCATAGCCCCACATTTGGCAAAGCCCTCACGAGTAAAACCATCTCCCCAAAAACCACTGATTTAGCCCCACATAGCTGGGCTCTCCTAGTCTCACTGCTGCCTACTTAGCCCCTCTGGGAACTCTGCTGTCACTTAACATTCTCTGGATCAGGGCTAATATCATTTTCTCCACTCTGAATTCTTCCCTATCCTCTTCAATTTCAACCCCTTCTTCGTTTACCTACATACACACATATACACATAGGCACTGTGGTGCTTAAAACAAAAGTTGGCTTCAAAGAACTCATCAAATCTGCCTTCCTCTTAAAGTCTCAGAAGCTCATCTCCTTTATTCATACACACTAATTAACATGTTGTCTCCCAACTTCTTGAATCCATTTTTTCCTTTTATTGCTATATTATTTATCAATAGTGTTGGCATATTGTTATGTTTTTGTGTTATGTTATGTTTCCCATTACATTTTTAAAGGAATACCCACAGCAACAAATATTCAATGAATTAATGAATATTACATAAGGAGTATAAGTAACATGATACATTTTAGCATCAATTTAGACATTCAAATTTCAGAAGTTCTTCCCATTGAGTAAATTCAAATACTCTTTTCACAGTCTGAGGATGGAATGCTTAAAGATTAGCATCTTCTGCCACTAATCTTCCCATTCTTTCTAATCAGCCATAGGGAAGTATATGTAATCTCTGTCCTCAGTTCTTCCTCCCAGTAGGATGAGGAGGACATCAATCTGGGAAACAGATTCACTCTCAAGCCAAGTAAACTATGAAATTGTTTTCAAACAGTCCTCTAGAACTCTCTTGGTAATGTGATAACAGCCCACAGCAATGGCTTGGCCTGTCCATGTCCCTGGAGATAATATAATATAAGAAACCACAGCCATGCTTTCTTCCCAGCCTGGAATGATCCATAGTGGCCATGAGCCAGTAGTTGGAGTAACAGAGGTATGGAAGCCTCTGCCGCCCCACTGCCTTATACAATGAAATAGGAATCAGCAAAATAGCAGTAACTGTTCCCCAATTGGGGGGTTGGGGGAGGTCTCTAATTTAATAAGTCCCACTTGACTAGTAGGCTCCCAGACCAGTATTTGCAACACTCATTGAGCAGGATGGCTGGAGACAATAGTAGTTTTTAAAATCATGGTGCTTTATATGTATGAGAATTAACCAATAATTAAAGGAAAAAGGTTAAATCCTCAACTCATATGAAATATCAAAATCATTTCCAAATAGATAAGTTAAATCTAACTCAAAAAAATCAAATAACAAAAATTTATAAGATTTGAATGATGAAATATTTTGTGGGCATAAAAAATGAAATAAATGACAAACGATTACCTCAAAAGATATGCATAACTTTAAAAATATAAAACCTCATGATAAAAAATAAAAAGCAAAAGGCAAACCACCTAAGAAATTCTTATTATCAATTAGAAAGGGTTAATAGTCTTAATATTTTGTCTTTTACAAATAAATAAGGAAAACATCAAAAACCCAGTAGAAACTTAGATAAAGATTAATAAAGGGAAATTTTTCAGTAAAATAAATAGAAATTAATTCTAGACTTAAGAAAACTGTCATTCTTATTAATAACCAAAGGAATGCAAATACAATTTCTCATCTTGTGATAAGATGTGATATGACATGGTAAAAGTTTAAATAATAATATTAAAGACTCTTAGGAAGTAGTAACTACAAAACAAAATACACATGTTTCTATTTAATATACATGTTAAATAGTCAATGGTAGCAAGAATGTGGCAAAACCAAACACTCCTGCTGTGAAAACAAATTGTCAACCACCCTTCTCTAAAGCAATTTGTCGTTATATTTTAGGAGTCTCAATATGTCAGATGCTTTAGTCTAACAATTGCATTTCTATAAATATGAAAAATAACAAGATATGATAAAAATGTTGATGATACGATATTTAAAAAGAATGTCTATAGTCATTATCTCAACTGTATTATATATGGTATATAGCTAGAAGTAAACCTAGCAGAAAATGTAATATAACCACTTCCAGTTCGTGAAAATGAATGTTGCTTCTTTTCTAAGTTTTCTACGTGAGAATGTAAATAATTTCATTATTAGAAGATCACCAAAGACTTACTGAATGGAAATAGAAAAGTCATATGACTGATTCCACTTGACCCAAGTTCTTTCTGTGTGGCAGGCCAAGTGCAATCACCAGAGATAGAAGTTCCTGTATTCATGGAACTCATCGTCCAACACAGGAGACTGATACTTTTTAAAAATAGTTATTTTAATAAAGTGTGATAAGAGTGATAATGAGAATGGAGCTGTCCTAGTGAATAAGCCAAAGACATTCCATGGGGGTGGAGGGAAAGTCATGCCTCAGTCACCAAAGCTGTATGTAATGAGTGAACCATGGCCCGTGTGCCAAATACAGCCTGAATAACTTCACTTTAGAGCCCTCAGCATATTTCCAGCGTGAAAGACTAGAAAGCTGTGAATGTGTTGCCATTTTTTAAATAGCACAGATATTGACATTTCGATTTCTACACAGTTCCAATGATCTCAATGATATTCTTCTGTTCAACGAAGTAGGAAATCTAGATTACAAGAAAATATAGATTTTCCTAAAGCAAGAGAAAATTATTTACCTTTGGCAAGAAAAAATTGTGATCAGTAAACATTTTTTCCTTACATATTTTAATATGACAAATCTTGCTACATAGCCACTGTGGCAGATCAGTATGACCAACCAGAGGACGTACCACTGAGTGAGGGGAGGAGAGCCAGTGGCATGGGTGCAGGAAGATTGGAGTCAGAAGCATGTCAGTCTCATAGTCAAGCAGAGACTGCGACCTTATCTTTCAAGTATCTAGTATTCATTTAAGAATTTTAAGAAAAAGAATAACATAATCTGATTTGTGTTTTAGAAAGGGCATTCTGTTGGCTGGTGAATTTACAAGAACCACACACAGAACACACTGCAGAACAGAAAATGAGGTCAAAGCAACACATTAACAATTTATGAAGGCAGGTCTGGGTTCAATGATAAGAAAGTTGAACAAACACAATTTGGTGACCCTGTGGACTGCAGCCAGTTGGAGGAAAAGGGCGGAATCTTGGGTGGTCCTGAGTTTTCTGACATGGGTGACAGAAAGAACATCCAACGGTAACGTTTAATTTTTATTTTATTAGCCCCTCTATCCTAAGCTCTAATGCTTGCAGTGCCCATCCTGAAGGTATGGTGCCGCAAGCATATCTGTACAGTCACTACTGGTTCAAAAAGAAATCAAGCACTAGCCAATCTGAAGACAGAAAATCAACCAGAGGGAAACAGATGTTTCCAAAATAAAGGAGGGCATGCATATTTTTAAAAAGAATAATCTAATTACAAAAGCTAACTTCATTCTTACTGAAAGAAAGCCAGGTTGATTAGATCTCCAGGAACAGCACCATCTTCATCCTTGAGCAGAAATCCTCATAACCCACCAAGTTTCAAGGCCTTGCTTTACATTGCTGTAAATGAGGAGGTTCAGACATCTCTCAACTGGATGGGTCCCAGCATGTTTCCCTCACCATGCCATTAGGAATCAGGAATCGGGCTTTCAGACACTCCTGGCTGGCAATCACCCAACAGTCGCACTCCTGGGGCTGCCTGTATGGGGCCCATCTGTTCAAACAGCAGGTTGCCAGCCCACTACTCTCTTGGAGTCCAGCCACAGGTCAAGGATGAAGTCACATGGAGTCTCCTTGGGCACCTATTGAAGCGTGGGAGCCGCTCTGCAGCAGGAGGCTCATTTGTCCAAGCAACTGTGCTGTCGGCTTCTTCATGATTTCTTTCAGCTCTTTGTACTCAGCTACAACTTATGGGCCATCTCAGACGTCCAGATTTTTTTTTTTTTGCTTCATTTTGGGGATTAATATGTAAATCTACTGCAGAATGTCTTTACATATTTATGATCTGCATTTCACAACCTCTCTATTGATCAAACCAATGAAGGGCAAATCTTTCTATCATCTTTTGACTCATTAGTTTACTTTGCTTGGGGAAGTGGTTGGTTATCTCATCCTCATATGTACCAGTTAGTCTTATGGGTGATGCCCCAAGTAATGATGTATTAAGAGGCTGTTATCCAACTCTTTTTCTTTTTCCTAATAAGGTAACTGCTTCCTTAATTTCCCACCCCAGTGAACCCTATGCTGAAGGAAGAGAAGACAGACCATAAATATATTTACGAGAAAACCAAAACAACAGGGAAGTTTCTGGAAATTTGTCTCCTATCACTTTTGATTGTGGTAATGTAAGGAAATAACATAGAGAGGAGCCTGGTTCTATGAAAATAGGATTTAGCCATTCTGAGAAGAATGACGTTCCACTGAGGCACAGTGTGGGCCATTACTCAACTAGTACAGATTTAGCTTTTAACATCTCTGATAAATACGAGCCTTCGGCACAGGTTCACCGCCACAGGGATGTCTCCTTGAGGTTCACAGGTTGCATATTCAATTTCCTTCCAAACAGCTAGTGGAGAAAGTCTAATAAAGATTATATCAGACTCTGTGAAGTAAGAAAGAAATACTAAAGCAAGTCATGTCCTCCTAACCTCTCTGATAATAAAACCCAACTTTTTATATTTTCCCTTGTGCAAAGACCAAACCAACACAACTGCGTTTGGATTGTCAATAGCTGATAAGCTAACCTCATATGTGGAAAAAGTACTGTTTTTCAAAAAAACATGGCTATTTAGCTAGAGACAAACATTTACAAGTTAGTTTGACTTAAAAAAGTTAATTTAAAATGAAAAAAAAAACACCCCAGTATAAAATAAAGTTTAAAGTTGAACAAAACTTTCTAAGGAAGGTCATGAAAAGTCATTAAGACAAAGGCACAACTAATTAATAGTACCACAAAACAATGCCAAGACAATCCCCCTTTCTTCCTTTCTTTTCTTTCTTCCATGATGCCTACTTCTAAAAGCACTACCTTATGAACACTTTTTTACCAAATGTTGTTATTTTTCAGAACACTCATCCTCAGCCCAGGCCAGCAGAGGGAGGAAGGCAGATGTATGACTCCCTACATCCATAGATGAAGTTTCAAAGGTTGCATTTCAAATCCCCACTTTGTTAGGTGATCTAAATAAGCAGTCTTTTACTAGTTCAGGTCTCCATTGAACTTATAACCTAAATTTGAATTGTTCATGAGTAGAACCAACACAGCCACAAGCATCTGAGGCAAAAGCAGACTCGTGCTGTTGCAAGTAGCAGCAAGGGCCCCTGATTAAGACCTGTAATATAAGCCATCCCTCTCCATCCCCTCTTTACTGAGGCCACCCTGTAAAGGACAACAAACCTTAAAAGCAGAGTCTGAGAGTTTTTATTATTTGATTCTTTCTGTCAACGTGTGCTATATGACAAAACTACAAGGATCTGACTGATGAGCATAAAACAATATCTAATACCAATTAGCTTTGCTAATTATCCTTGGTTCTCAAAAGTCTCTTTCCAAGAAACTCAAAAAGAAGTCCAGAGAAAGACAACTATTAAATTATTTGAATATGAAATGATTTAAATATTTTTCAGTCAGTATCCATATGGGAATTTGGAGTGGTAAATACAGTAATTTCAAGGGAAATAAAGGAAATAGAAAAATTAAGTTTTACATGAGGAAAGTCCATGAAAGTATAACACATTTTCTTTGCCTTGTTTACAAAAACCTCTTAAACAAGTCTTTGAAAATTTAGTAATAAATCAAAAGGTTAAAGAAATTAGAGGTTGTGGTGGGGGCCAAATTTCACTGGAGAATAACCCAAGAGAAAACCAAGGAAGAAGTCATTGAAGTCAGAAAGGGGAGAGGCTTCCAGATGGACACATCTTCCCATGCCAGCACCGTAATTCTAGGGCTTCCAGTCAAAATGGACTAATTTCTTAACTACGACTAAACCACAGCTCACTAGCTGTGGTACACCACAGTCTAAAATGTGACTTCTCCTACTGAAAATGCTCTTTGCTTTAACGAACAAGTGAAAGTTCTCATCTTCCCCATGGAAAACATCCCCTGGCAGAGTTACGTAAGTTCCTGTCTCAACTGCTCCAAATTGAAACACAAAAATTACACAAAATACAGTAGTTAAATACATTTTAAAGATTATACTTATATTTAGGCTCACATCAGAAGTCACAATTTTGTAGCTTCAATCATTATTCTTGCTGGAAAATTTGAAATTTATTTTCAGGCAAATTCTCCAGACTTAAACACAACCTATGTCTTCAAAGAGATCAGAGCCTCTATCTGTCCAGAGAATCTTACTCAGTGATCCTAATACACTCAAAATAACTGAACTTGTTTATGTCAATTCTAATATAAAAAGAAATGCCATGAAAGTCACAGACAATAAGAAAATCTTTTCCATTTAGTACAGGAGGGCAGCACAGAAGAGTAAACAGTCCAATTTGTTCAAACCACTAGGCAAGCTTAGCGTGGTAAAGAATGTACTGAAGATTTGTATCTAAGCTCTAAATCACTGCTACCAATGTACGCTGTCATTGCATTAGGATCAATAGCAATACAAGGTATTTACTTCATGAGAAACACTAGGTTTATGCTCTACATTATTTATCCTCATTTTACACAAGATAAACACAGGCTGAGTTTAAGTTTCTTGCACAACATAACCTGTTCAATCTTTCAAATTTGAAACATGGCAGGGCACTATGACTCACACCTGTAATCCCAACACTTTGGGAGGCGGAAGTGAGTGGATCAATGAGCCCAGGAGTTTCAGACCAGCGTGGGCAACATGGCAAAACCCCCTCTCTACTAAAAACACAAAAATTTGCCAGGCATGGTGGTGTGCGCCTATGGTCTCAGCTACTTGGGAGGCTGAGGTGAAAGGATCAATTGAGCCAGGGAGGTAGAGGTTGCAGTGAGCCAAGATGGCACCACTGCACTCCGCCCTGGGTGACAGAGCAAGACCCTGTCTCAAAAACAACAACAACAACAAAGGAATTTGAAACCAGCACTACTATCTCTTTCATTCAGGCTTTTAATACATAGACTATAAATGACACAAAGCATCTTTCATTGTTGATAGATATGTGATCAAATCATATGTTATTTTGAGGAAATCTCTAGAAACCAACATTTTATCTTAATGAAGATGATAAAATATTCCACCAAATCACACTTCTGTTTTTCAAGTAATATTTGAAAACATCACTCTTTTTGGGGAAACAGCCACTTTCTTCTCATCACCCTCCACCCACCAATGGGAGGCAACGTGTGTTAGCCTAGTATCCTGCGAAAAATGCTTCACCATGGGAGGCCAAGGTGGGCAGATCACTTTAGGTCAGGAGTTCGAGACCAACCTCCCCAACATGGTGAAACCCTGTTTCTACTAAACAAAATACAAAAATTATCTGGATGTGGTTGTGTGTGCTTGTAATCCCAGCTACTTAGAAGGCTGAGACTGGGGAACCACTTGAACCCAGGAGGCGGAGGTTGCACTGAGCCAAGATGGTCCTACTGCCCTCCAACCTGGGCGATAGAGCGAGACTCTGTCTCAAAAAAAAAAAAAAGCTTTCACCAATAACTCTGTGACACATCTGAGGGAGAACTCACACTCAAGCCTTGCAGATATGTTAAATAGACCAACAGGAGCTTAGGTGCCCACGTTCTCATGTTTACAGTAACCCTTCATCAGGGAGAGAGAGCTGCTGGTACCTTAAATCTTGATTTGTATATTGTCTGACACAAAAAAGAACCACGTGACTCCCAAACTATCTAATCTTTAGTAGCTAGGCATTGTCAATCATGCAAGTGTAATGAATTTTAAGCAAAGTCATCTCAGGTTTTTCCCTGGCCTTTCTATTAGCAAGCTGTGTGAACCCAAACAAAGCATTAACCTCTCTACTCTCCAGCCTTTCCATTTGTAACATAACAAGACAAGAATAGACTTCACTTTATTTAAAGTTAAACAAACAAACATTGAGCTATAAGGCAGACATTAGGACCATCTGAGTGTACTTTCTAGAATAAAATTTTGTGAAATCTACATGCATCCAAATCTTATAATGTTTTATGGTACATTGCATTTAAAGTATATTGTTAATGTTTAAGCTATAAGACTTCCATTGTCTTTTTCTGGCTACATGGAAGTTGAAACCAATAAACTATACAGTGTGATTCTATCTGAGTGGATTCAGAGCCTCTGTGAAGGCTGGGCCAATAGGTGAGGCCATGTGCATAACTATGTTTATTAGAAATGAAAGGATGGATGCTAAGGGCTGGATAGCTTCAGAGGCTGTGTCAGCAGAACCTATGCTGCCGTCTGTACCTGCTGTGGTTCTGTGGTTTGCTCTGACTGTAACAGCACTTTTATTTAATCAAAGTTCCCTTTACTTCCCACTACTGCACTTAATCAATATAGTTTTTTGCTTAAGAATGAAAGAAAAGGTGAAAATAAATGAATTATCATTTCCTATCAGTAGTCATGCTAGTTTCTCATTTAATAGGGGTTACGTTTACCTTCAGCATAGGATTTTTGCAAGAATGAATTGGTATCACCTATTACAGCACTTAGCACAGAATTGGCACATACTAGGTTCCCACCTTATCATCACACACACACACACACGTACGCACATGCATACATCTTGTGTTTGGTGTCATTATGTTTTGGTCTTGGTGTCGTAATGATTATTTAACAAATTCATTGGATGAGTGAGACCTCAGAGACAACAATCCATAGCACAGGGCGCTCCAGCATGCTCATTAACTGTTCCCTCCCCAAGTGAAAATAGCAGCCATTTGTGTGAGGCTGTACGGTTCCCCTCACTTGCACGTAAAATGATTCAACTCGTTCGTTATTTTAAGAAAACATGAGCTTTCTTTTGCTAGAAAAGCTAAGGTGACTCTGAAAGCAAGTGAATGTGAGAGCTGAGAAGCTTCCAGAACTGAGTGCCTGGGGACTCTGATAATTGGAAAGTTATTTGATCTCTAACTCCATGCTCCCTCGACTATTACTGAGTATCCTTCACAGGCTAGTGGTTTGGACAACCAGCTTTTGCAGCTTCCTCGGGGAACAGAACAGGGCTGATACGAAGAAGTACATTTAGAGGTGAATGACATTTCAGCTCCTAATTTCCTAAAATACTGCACAAAGGTACAAATTCAGGCCTGACATTGTCTGAAACAAATGTCATGCATTCCATTTCCCCATGATCTACTTTAGTTCTTGGCCTTGTACACTTGATACAGCGATGAAAATAGCACTGGTTTCATCTTAGGCAATAGAGAGACTCTGGCTGCTGTGGACTTAATTGTGTCCCCCTAAAATTCTTATGTTGAAGCCCCAAATGCCCATCTGACTGCATTAGAGACAGGGCCTTTAGGGAGGTGATTAAGGTTAATTGAGGTCTTCATGGTGGAGCCCTCATCCAAGGAACTATTGCCCTTATAAGAGGAAGAGACCCAGATCTCTTGCTCTGCCATGTGAGGACACAAGGAGAAGGCGGCCATCTGCAAGCCAAGAAGATTCTCACTATGCTGGCACCTTAATCTCAAACTCCCAGCCTCCAGAATGGTGAGAAATAAATTTTTGTCATTTAATCCACCAAGTCTGTGGTCTTTGTTACAGCAGCCCTTGCTGAGTAAAGCACTGATCCAACTGGGAGGATCTTCTGGGCAGAGCAGGATGCAGGAACCTGCTCCCCGCTAGACACAACTCAAGGCACATGACTTTCTCTGTGCTGACAGGAAACACACAGATCCATTCACAGGCATATGCACATCCACACACATCCACACACAGAGGTCCACACACATTCACACACAGAGGTCCACACACATCCACACACAGGTCCACACACATCCACACACAGAGGTCCACACACATCCACACACAGGTCCACACACATCCACACACAGGTCCACACACATCCACACACACGGGTCCACACACATCCACACACACGGGTCCACACACATCCACACACAGAGGTCCACGCACATCCACACACAGAGGTCCACACACATCCACACACAGGTCCATACACATCCACACACAGGTCCACACACATCCACACACAGAGGTCCACACACATCCACACACAGGTCCATACACATCCACACACAGAGGTCCACACACATCCACACACAGGTCCATACACATCCACACACAGAGGTCCACACACATACACACACACGTCCACACACATCCACACACAGAGGTCCACACACACGTCCACACACATCCACACACAGGTCCACACACATCCACACACACAGGTCCACACACATCCACACACAGGTCCACACACATCCACACACAGGTCCATGCAACACACACAGGTCCACACACATCCACACACAGATACACACACAAGTGCACACACACATTCTACTCTGTAAGAGACTTTGCTGATTATATTGTTACTGTTTCAAAGCAGAAACCAATAAACAGTAATAAATGCATCTCTTAGGAAAGTTATAGGTGAAGAAAGTTTTTAGATTTTCTTTTTTTTTTAATTATACTTTAAGTTCTAGGGTACATGTGCACAATGTGCAAGTTTGTTACATATATACACATGTGCCATGTTGGTGTGCTGCACCCATTAACTTATCATTTACATTAGGTATATCTCCTAATGCTATACCTCCCCCTCCCCGCTCCCCAGAATAGGCCCCAGTGTGTGATGTTCCCCTTCCTGTGTCCAAGTGTTCTCATTGTTCAATTCCCACCTGTGAGTGAGAACATGCAGTGTTTGGTTTTCTGTTCTTGCGACAGTTTGCTGAGAATGATGGTTTCCAGCTGCATCCATGTCCCTACAAAGGACACGAACTCATCCTTTTTTATGGCTGCATAGTATTCCATGCTGCATATGTGCCACATTTTCTTAATCCAGTCTGTCACTGATGGACATTTGGGTTGAGTCCAAGTCTTTGCTATTGTGAATAGTGCTGCAATAAACATACATGTGCATGTGTCTTTATAGCAGCATGATTTATAATCCTTTGGGTATATACCCAGTAATGGGATGGCTGGGTCAAATGGTATTTCTAGTTCTAGATCCTTGAGGAATCGCCACACTGTTTTCCACAATGGTTGAACGAGTTTACAGTCCCACCAACAGTGTAAAAGTGTTCCTATTTCTCCACATCCTCTCCAGCACCTGTTGTTTCCTGACTTTTTAATGACTGCCATTCTAACTGGTGTGAGATGGTATCTCATTGTGGTTTTGATTTGTATTTCTCTGATGGCGAGTGATGATGAGCATTTTTTCATGTGTCTGTTGGCTATATGAATGTCTTCTTTTGAGAAGTGTCTGTTCATATCCTTTGCCCACTTTTTGATGGGGTTGTTTGTTTTTTTCTTGTAAATTTGTTTGAGTTCTTTGTAGGTTCTGGATATTAGCCCTTTGTCAGATGAGTAGATTGCAAAAATTTTCTCCCATTCTGTAGGTTGCCTATTCACTCTGATGGTAGTTTGTTTTGCCACACAGAAGCTCTTCAGTTTAATTAGATCTCATTTGTCAATTTTGGCTTTTGTTGCCGTTACTTTTCACTTAAACATGGAGAAATAAGCCGAGCACAGTGGCTTACGCCTATAATCCCAACACTTTGGGAAGCCGAGGTGGGAGGATCACTTGAGGTCAGGAGTTCGAGACCAGCCTGGCCAACATGTTGAAACCCCATCTCTACTAAAAATACAAAACTTAGCCAAGCGTGGTGGCGGGCGCCTGTAATCCCAGCTACTTAGGAGGCTGAGGCAGGAGAATCACTTGAACCTGGGAAGTGATTCAACCCAAAGTTGCCGTGAGCCAAGATCATGCCACTGCATTCCAGCCTGGGGGACAGAGCAAGACTGTTTTGGGGAGTGAAGGGAAGAAATATACTAAATAAGGAAATAGCAAAGGTAATTATTTTTATTTTTAAAAGATTCACTAGGCTTATTGGCTTACATATATTCAATATAAGCATATGTAGTATGACAGGTCCCCACAGGGTTACTTAAGGATGTATGTCCACTGTCTGAACCCTGAAGACCAGACAGTGAGCCAAGACCATGGTGCTCAGCCAAGGAGTGGATGTCCCTGAGAGCCCAAACATCTCGGAGAGTATCTGAGAACCTACCAAGGAAAACAGTGTCTTCACACACACATAGTAAGCAAAGAGCCAGAAAATTAGCTTAAAAGTAGCTTAGAGACAGGAGTGATGCAGATCCCTAGAGCAGCCCTGCACCACCCAGGAGTGCCCTGTCTGTCTTAATAAACTCATCTATTCACCAAGCGGAATTTGTCTGAGTCATTCTTTGGTCTCTTGGCTCCTTCCTAGTTTCAAGGGGATATTACAGTCCCAAGTTTTCCTCATAACAGCATATTTTGGAGATACTGTGGGTTCCATTCCGGGCCAACTCAATAAAGCAAGTATCACAATAATAAAGTGAGTTAAATGAATTTTTTGGTTTTCCTGTACAAACATGTTACGTTTACACTATACTATGGTCTTTTAAGTGTGCAATGGCACTACGACTAAAAAAAGTACTTAAGTAAAACATACTTTATTGCTTAAACATGCTAATGACCATCTGAGCCCTCAGCAAGTTCACAGTAAATTTTGCTGGTGGAGGGTTTTGCCTCAATGTTGATGGCTGCTGACTGATCAGGGTGGCAGTTGCTGAAAATTGAGGTGGCTGTAACGATTCCTCAAAATAATTCAATAATGAAATTTGGTGCATTGATCAATGTATTCTGCATTGATCGATGCAAAGATGCATCAGTGCATTGGTGCATTCTTTCATGAAGAATTTCTCTATATCATGCAATGCTGTCAGACAGTATTTTATCTACAGTAGAACTTCCTTCAGAATTGGAGTAAATTCTCTCAGTCTTTGCTATTGCCTTATCAACTCAGTTGACATAATATTCTAAATTGCTTTGTTGTCATTTCAACAATGTTCACAGCATCTTCACTAACAGCAGATTCCATCTCGAAGAAACCACTGTTTTTGCTCATCCATAAGAAGCAAGTCCTCATCCGTTCATGTTTGATCATGAGATTGCAGCAATTTAGTCACATCCTCAGGCTCCACTTCTAATTCTAGTTCTCTTGCTATTTTTACCACATTTGCAGTTATTTCTTCCACTGAAGTCTTGAAGCCCTCAAAGTCATCCATGAAAGTTGGAATCGGCTTCTTCCAAACTCCTGCTAATGTTGATATTTTTATTATACCTTCTCTCATGGATCATGCATGTTCTTAATGCTATCTAAAATGGTAAATCCTTTCCAGAAGGCTTTCATTTTACTTTTCCCAGGTCCCTCAGAGGAATCACTGTCTATGGGAGCCACAGACTTAAGAAATGTATTTCTGAAATTATAAGACTTGAAAGTCAAAATTACTCCTTGATCTATATGCTGCAGAGCAAATATTGTATTAGCAGGCATGAAAACATTAATCTCCTGGCACATCTCCATCAGAGCTCTTGGGTGACCAGGTGCTTATCAATGAGTGGTAATATTTTGAAAGGAATCTTTTTTTCTGAGCAGTAGGTGTCAGCAGTGGGTTTAAATACTCACTAAACCTTGCTGTAAAGAAATGTGCTATCATCTAGGCTTTGCTGTTCCATTTCTAGAGCACAGGCAGAGTACATTTAACATAATTCTTAAGGACTCTAGGATCTTCAGAAGGATAAAAGAGATGTGGCTTCAACTTAAAGTCACCAGCTTCATTAGCCCCTAACAAGAGGGTTAACCTGTCCTTTGAAGATCTGAAGGCAGGCATTGACTTCTCTCTCTCTATGAAGTCCTAGATGGTATTTTCTTCCAATAGAAATCTGGAACCACCTTCATCAATTATCTCAGCTGGACCTTCTGGATAACTTGATGCTAAGCACTTGCACTTTTATGTTGTAGAGATGGCTTTTCCCTTCAACCTCATGAACCAGTCTCTGCTAGCTTCAAATTTTCTTCTCTAACTTTCTCAAATCGCCCAGCCTTCATAGAATTGAAGAGGGTGTGGTCCTTACTCAGTGCTAGGCTTTGGCTTAAGGGAAGGTTGTGGCTGATTTGTGCTTCTATCCAGACTTCTATAACTTTCTTCATATTAGCAATAAGGCTGTTTCGCTTATTCATGTGTTCACTGGAGTAGCACTTTTAGTTTCCTTCAAGAGCTTTTCCTTTGCATTCACAGCTTGGCTGTTTGGCACAAGAGGCCTAGCTTTCAGCCTATCTCAGCTTTCCACATGTCTTCCTCACTAAGCATAATCATGTCTAGCTTTTAATTTTAGGTGAGAGACATGCAACTCTTCCTTTCACTTGAGGACTTATGGGCCGTTGTAGGGTTATTACTTACGGGCCTAATTTCAATATTATGTCTTAAGGAATAGGAAGGCCTGAGAATAGGGAAACAAATGAGGTAACAAATAGCTGGTCAAGTAGGTAAGAACACACAGGACATTTGTCCACCATCCTATATGGACATGGTATGGTCTGTAGCACCCTAAAACAATTATAATAGCAGCATCAAAGACCACTGACCACAGACCACCATGACAAATGTGATAATAATGAAAAGATTTGAAATATTGTGAGAATTACCAAATTGTGAGACTGAGACATGAAGTGAGCACATGCTGTTAAGAAAATAGAGCCCACAGACTTGCTGTGGGCATAGTAGTCACAAACCTTCAATTTGTAAAAAATGCAAGCATCTGTGAAATGCAATAAAGTGAAGTGCAACAAAACAAGGTATGCCTGCATATACATACACACACACACATACAAACACACACATATACACACACAAACATATATACACACACATACACACAGATGCATACAGACACATACATACCCACACATATACACACAAACATACACACACATGCATATATATACATACATACACATGTACATATGTATACACACATAAAAAACAAATACACACAAATATACACACATACATACATCCACAAGTATATGCACATGTATACATACATACACATACACACACACATACATACCCATATGCACACACATACATACATATGCACACATATATCTACACATACATGCATACACACATATACATACACACATATAAACATATATATACACAGACACACAAATACACATACATACACATTTACACACATACCCATATCCACATGTATACACACACACACACACACACGCATTTACACACATACCCATATATACACATGTGTACACATACAGACACAAATACACGTGCACACAAACATACACACAAGTATATGCACATGTATACACTCATATAAACATGCATACATAAAAACACATACATACACATGCATACACATACACACATAAACATACACACATACACACATAAACATACACACATACACGCATAGACACATATACCTATAAATACACACATACACTTATACACACACACATATATACACACACACATATATACATACATATAAACACACACAAGTGCATATACACACATATGCACTCATACACACATATACACATACACTCACAAGTATATACACATATACACACACTCATATATACACACAATATACACACACATATACACACATACACACATACACAAATTCATATACACACATATACATACAGATACAGAGATGCACACACAGATACATACACATATACACACAGAGAGAAATTCTAATACAATACTATCTAGGTTTCTTGTAGAAAGCATCCTAACATTGAACACTGTCATTTGTTTTTTCAAAATTGTATGATTACAAGTACATTCAGGATAACAGTTTCTACATTAGATGACAAATTATATGAATTATTATTAGCAATTCAGTTATTAGTATTTACCATTTTTGCCTTCATTTTTTTTCGATAATATTATATGTATATTACAGGTGAAAATAAAAACTGATGAATGCAGGCAAATTTCAAACAGTGAGTCACTGAACTCCTTCACCCAACCTGCATTACATACTTCTCTTTCAAATTCAATAGGTCTTCAGATATTGTTTGGAATAATTTGTGGTGACTATCATTTCAGAACAGATTTAATGCATTATTCAATTATAATCATTTTCTCCTTGTCTTAGAGGAGGGTGAATTAGAAATTCCAGGGCTTAGCTTTCAGGCCAAAAAATTATAGAACTGTTCTTCCATTCTACTTTGCCAATACTAAGTGATCCTCTCACTTTTGAGTATTGGGTAGCTAATTAAAGCAATTAGCATCATCTCTGTAGTCATATATTTCACACTGCACTCCACATTGCTGTAAGTAAATCGATTACCAAAACAATAGATTTACATTAGTGAGAATTCTCTTTTCCATTATAAATTGTTCTAATTCTTTCAAAACAAATTTTATCTCTGTCTGAAGGTCTGATTGTTTTTCCATAAAGGGAAGTTGAGATACTCAACTATATGTTGATTTAAAAGCCAGGACAAGATTTTTCAGATATGGGAATTTTACAAATGCAGTCTCTTTGCTTACAACCAAGTCCAATGGCTCTTGGATGGGAAATCTTGAAGCCAGTTGTTCTCAGCTCGAACTGCCCATGAGATTCACCCAAGTGAATTTTTAAACTCCTGATGCCTGAGCCCCACCTCAGCTATTAAACAACTTATTTTTTGTTAGTACACTAAAAGTGAAAACACTATATTAATTAGAAATTGCTTATTTAAATATGTTTACAATACTAGAAAAATAAATGTTTTCCCTCCAGGCTCGCTTTTGAAACAACTTATTCTGGTTTTTATTTTTTCCCAATTTTTCAAATACAGAATGGTCAATTTGCATAATGTATCTGATAAATATTGCAGAGGCAACCCTTGTTATTTTATTCATTTGTCTTCTATAGTAAACTTGATGAAGAAAGACTGACTTTTAGACTGACTTCAGAATGACTTGTTTGCTAATTGGCATTGACTCTGCTACTTCCGTAAGTGATGAAATGCTGGAACTGAAAGTTGAAGTGGAAATGTGACTTTCACTTCAGAGCCCTGGGAAATTTCGGATAAGAATTGAATGAGACTAGTGGTAAAGGTTTCAGTAATAAACTTTGGCAATACGGTAGAGGGAAAAACTTGTTTTAAATCCAAGTACATAGCCATGCAAATAAATCTTCCAGCTTTCACTGGAACTTGCAGGTCAGAATCAACTAGCACGCTCCCTTTTTCCAACAATCCTGTTTGAAAGATTCTAGCATAGTTATTAGGGTGTGGTTGGGTATGAATTTCAGTCCTGCTTTTTATTAACTGTGGGACATTGACAAGGTAGTAAGCTGGGTGCCTCAATCTCCCCATCTATCACATGGATGTAACAACAGTACCTATGCCAGTCTGCTGATAAGAAGATTAAATAACATCACCGACTTCATGAAATCAATGTGAATTGTTATCATGTTCCCAGAACTGTACTTAGAGCATCAGAATTTGTTCTAAGTACATCAATGGCACCCACTTGATCAGTTGTTGTCAAGTTTATCCAATCAATCCAGAAATATATTGAAACACAGAAACAAAAGAAAACTTCGAGGGTCTGTTTTCTATTTCGACATAATCTATTTGGCCACAAGGAGGGATTCTGGAATCTGAAAACCTGAGCAGATTCCATATTTTTAATTATCTCATTTTTATCATCACACTTCCTCTATATTCGGAATAATCTTTTGCAGTAACATTCTTTTTCTACACTTTACAATCACTGATGCTATCTGAACTCTTTATTAATCAGCTAACGTTGAATGTGCACACAGCACCAGGTATACTGTGTGCAAAGCTGCTGAACCCATGACATTTTGCTGTTAATCTTTAAGTTTTCAGGGAACTTCTTTTAATTTTCTGTGCTATCTAAGTAATTTAAATTGAATACATTAATCAAATTGTTCATTCTACACAGGAGTAATTTAACAGTAGAGCACAGATTTTTCAATTTGAGGTTCTTTTCATATCAAAAAAAAAAAAAAAGAATAGTGGCATTTCTCATTAACAGCTGTGCACAGAATGCAGCCAAAGAAAATATTTCTAAATATTTCCCTAACAATTACATATTCTTTATTTATGGAGAATTGATCATTAATTTATCTGTTAATTTTATTGCATTTTTTCAAATAAATCAGTACAATCATATCTTTGCGAACAATCTCAGGATTGATTTGTTTTCGTTTTTGCTTCTCTACCTTTTATTTTCCATCTTGCAAACTACTAACTTCAACTTTAATCCAACGCTTCTCAAAATGTGGTCACTGGAATCCCTGCATCTGGTATGCTTGATAAAAACACTGGAACCCAGACCCAGCCTCACCGAACCGCCCTATCAGAAACTGTGGCCAGCAAGTACTGCCTAGTGCTGAGAGTAACTTCTTGTGTCCACTCATCATCAACCCCTGCAGGATTTTCTATTTAATTTAATTTGCTCATACATTTTTAAAGGATAAATAATTTAAATGCAGCATGATTAAAAATCCTTTTGTAAATTTGAGTTGCATAGTTTTTCACACCAAAATCTTTTCTTGGACAATTAATTTAGAATATTTGCCTTTATTTCTTCTAATGTTTTCCAGAGCAAAGCAGTATAAAATTATGTTAGTATTTTTATTTTATCTGTTTTAGTTGGGAGAAAAACTATTATCACAAGTCTTTCCGACTTGGCAAATCCCAAAACCAACTTACTACAAATATGCATGTACTCATGGCATTGCCATGATGTACATGATGGCATGGCATGATAAAATAGAGAACTACCAAGAACGTTGAAGTCCCATGTGTGTGCCCCTTTTTGGTCTCATGTTCCCACAGAGATGCAATCACTAACCTACTCTTTTTCTCTTTGTCCCTTCCTGGATTTTCTTTCAATTTACCATATAAATGTGTACCCATAGACAATACATAGTTAAGTTTTATATGTTTTGAGCATTACATAATGTGGGATCACATGCATATATTTTGCAAATTGCTCTTTTAACTGATGTTTTCAAGAGTCATTTATGTGGATGTATGTAGTAACAGTTCATTTATTTTTTACTGCTGTATAGTATTTCATTTTGTGAATATACCACTGTCTATCCATTCAACTATTCAAAGATATTTGGGTTACTAACAATTACTTGCTGTTACAAAGATGTCATTAGCAGTCTTGTTCATATTTCTTAGTGTCTGTGTGCAAGAATGTATCTAGGTTATGCACCTGGAAATAAAATTACCTGCTCTAAGTTATGCATATATTCCAGTTTACTAGTCAAGAACAAATTGTTTCCCTGAGTG
The DNA here is from genome assembly GCF_003255815.1 of Theropithecus gelada. Lineage (NCBI taxonomy): Eukaryota > Metazoa > Chordata > Mammalia > Primates > Cercopithecidae > Theropithecus > Theropithecus gelada. Next base: position 53,854,539 of record NC_037676.1, read on the forward strand.
TTTGTATTAATTCAGACTCCCACCAGCAGTGTATAACACTTCTCATTGCTCCACATGGATGACCACACTTGGAGTACTCAAACTTTAATTTTAGCCAATGTGGAGGATGTGAAACATACCTTATTGCTGTTGCAACCAACTTGCATTTCTCTGATTTCTAATGAGGCTAAGCATTTTTTGGTGGTTTATTGGACATTAATGTGATCTCTTATATAAAATGCCTTTTGTATTGTAGTCTCCTTTCTACTCTTTTTCCATTCTTATTGATTTTTAGGACTGTGTATATGCTAGATCTTAATCATTAGTCTAATACATGTAATATATATACATTTTCTTTATTGGACCTTAGTAAACAGCACATACACATAAACACTTTATACTAAATTCTCATCTCAGGGATATTGGAGCCATCCAAGTAATGTGAATTCATGCCCCAAATACTGTGGGCTGGTTTATGATTAGGATTTCTCAGAAAAAAGTAAATAAATGGTTCCCCTTTTTTCACTTGGTGATAAGACTGAGACCAGAAAGAATTTGTACTGCCCGCTGGATCAACCTTTGACTGAGGCTTTGATTCTCAGGCATGGGGGGTCTCCACATAACTGAAGGGGGCCCTGGGCCACCAGGGATGTGACCCACCCTCTAGAATACCTCAGATCCAGGACTCAGTCACCTGTCTAGGTCTGGGATCTCTCTTCACCTTAACATTTGAGAATAGCCCTCATTTTTTGTCATGTCAACTGTAAAATTAAAGGGAAGCTCCTGCTACACTCTCGTACTGGAAGAGCTCCTTAGGTTACTTGGTCTGGTATATTGCTAATAAAACATCCAAGAAATTAAATTAAGGACTAATGCCACAGGGACAATAACATGGTTCACAGTGACGATAAGCTTCATGGGAAGCACGGTGGTCATCTAAACAGTAATTGTACTGGCTACTGGCTAACTCTGAGGGAGAAGAAGGAGGAAGAGAAGGAGGAAGAGAAGGTGATAATTCCTCTATCAGAAAGCACATATTACTTAAACAAGATAAATTAACACGGTGAGATAATGTGTGTAAGAAATAATATTTTCTGTGTTAGGAATTCCTTGTTTTACTTAGATTTGTAGTACATTTAAAATAAAGGAGTGAGTGTGTTCATTCTCTCAGTCCATTGATTTCCTTCTTTAATGTCAGCTACAGAGCTCAGCTTCTGGCAAAGACAGACCAAATAGTTCAGACGAACCCTCCTGGTGAAAACACGGTGTGTGTGTGTGCTCACGCGCACACACACGTGTGCAGATTCTTACATGCACAAAGATATTCATAATTTACATTTATTTTAATTGCATTCCCAGACAAAGTGGAAAGAATGAGTTAGAAGCAGTATTTAAAAGGATAATGGCTGAGAATTTTTCAAAACTGACAGAAGGCACCAAGATGAAAATAGGTAAGACTTGACCAGGCACGGTGGCTCATGCCTGTAATCCCAGCATTTTGGGAGGCCAAGTTGGGTAAATCACCTGAGGTCAGGAGTTCAAGACCAGCCTGACCAACATGGTGAAACCCCGTCTCTACTAAAAATACAAACATTAGCTGGGCATGGTGGAGGGTGCCTGTAATCCCAGCTACTCAGGAGACTGAGGCAAGAAAATTACTTGAACCTGGGAAGCAGAGGAGGCGGAGGTTGCAGTGAGCTGAAATCGCGCCACTACACTCCAGGCTGGGTGACGACAAGAGCGAAACTCCATCTCAAAAAGAAAAAAATTGGTAAGACTGTTTACCTCCAATACTTCACATTCTATTTCAATCAATGAGTAAATGCATAGTTAAAATACTGGTGCCAAGGGAGGAAGTAGGGAATTCACACAGGAGGAACACCCGATGCAAACTGGAGCCATCAGAAAAGGCTTCCACAGTAGATTTTGTGAGAGCTAAAGCATGAAGAGAACAATTGCTTATTTTAACATAGTTATATTTATTTTCATTAACCACCATAATAATTTCAATTATTTTTATGGTAATAGTTTTCTTATTATGCAAATAAAGGAGTAACAGGATTGAAATAGTAAAGTTGAGTTTACAAGCTGAGCACCAGAAAAACAAATAAAGGAGACTAATTTTTAACATCTTATCTATTTGAGTTTCAAAGATTCCCTCAGAAAAGCCTAGATTTGTCAAACATTTGAAATAAATGCCGTTGGAAAATTAAACTTCAATATGAAGTTTCTTAAGCTCCTCTTTGCTAAGAGTGTAATTTTCCCAATCAGTGAATGTATTAACGAGACTATCAAACAGACTTCAACCTTTGAAGCTTTGATTGTCAGGCACGGGGTGTCTCCATTTAACTGTCCACTGAAGGGGTCTCTGGGTTTTCAGCAGAAAAAATGCTTGGGTTCCAATGACTTCCGCTTTGTGTAGCATTCAAAAGAGAATTGCACCATTACTGAATCTACATAGACGGTTTTACTACTTATGATAGCCTAAAATTTATACTCAGTTCTCATAAACAAATTTATGAATAAGTTATTTTAGTAATTTGTTATGTATCATGCTCACTTCTAGTAGAACTGAGCATCTCTGATATTTTCAGTGGTTTGTTTTGCTTGCTCTCTCTCTGTCCAATGGAGTAAATAATCCTTTAATAAAAACAGAGGCAGACACATGACAAGCAGTTCATCATGTGAGGAAATTCACATTTAGACAAGTATGCTTTCAAATATAGAGTCCCTTTTTAAATATTTTAGGGGAATTTTTAAGCTCTATTGAGACATAGTTGATATTTGTATATTTAAAATGCACTTAATGTATATATTTTGATGAGTTTGGACATATGCATATACTCATGATACCACAGCCGAGTGCTACTAAACATGTTCATCACCTCCACAAATTTTCTTGTATTTTTTTGTGTTTTCATTTTTGTTTTGTTTTGTTTGGTTTGGTTTGGTTTGTGGTAAGAGCATTTAACATGAGATCTAGTATCTTAAAATATTTTAAAGTGTACAATTCTGTTTTATTAACCACAGATACTGTTCTGCAAAACACATCTCTAGAACTTATTTGTCTTGAATAATTGAAAAGTCATACTCACTGAGCAACAAATCCCCATTTCCTCCTCCCCACAACCTCTGGCAACCACCATTCTATTCTCTGCTTCTGTGAATTTGACTATTTTACATTCTTCATATGAGTGGAATCATGCAGTGTTTGGCCTTCTGTGACTGGCTTATTTCACTTAACATAGTATCTTCCAGGTCAGCTTATGTTGTCGCACATGGTAGGATTTCCTTTTCTTTTAAGGCTGAATAATAGTCTACCTGTGTGTGTGTGTGTGCACGCGCGTGCATATATATATACATGCACACATGCACATACAAATATATATATATTTTCCTTATTCATTTAGATGTCCTCGACCTTTTGTGTAGCAAAGGTCAATAAATAATTTCCATCATAAGAACCACACCTAAATTAAAATCTTCTTGATATTTACTCATGCACCGATTCATTAAATCAATAAATATTTCTAAAAGACCCACTTTGTGCCAGTCTCCTGTACTAGTTCCTGAGAATATATGTCGAGTAAGGGAAAGTTTTTGTCCTCTCAAAATTCCAAGTTGCAAGAGAGAAAAACAGGTAAGTCAGAGTATGATGAGCACGTTGATTGTGATTCACCTGGAATGGCTGGAACAGAGAAGGGCACCTGAGTCACCCTGGAGCAGGAAGGGGAGGCCCTGGAGCTGGCCTGTCAATAAGACAACTGGCTCCAGGAAGTCACTGTCTGTAGTCATCTGTCTTCTTATCTTCCATAAGCACCTGCTGTAGGCTCTGCACAATGGAGGTGAAAAGACAATGGAGCTAAGAAAGCAGACTGAAATAAAAAGAGAGCTCACAGACAGAAGAATAATGTAAAAAAAAAACAGAACCCTTATGAACTTAAATTGTAGGAAATTGTAAAGAACAGAATTGCCATTGCAGAGAAGTGAAGTACATCAGCAATGTGGAGTACAGGCTGAAATTCAAAGGAAAAGAACACCGATATAAAAATCAGAGAGCTCATAGACATGGAAGAAAAATAATGGAGACCCTTTGTAGGAATAACTAGAATCCTTGAAGAAGAGAACAGAATCTTTGGGGAAGAATGCTCAAAAACATAAGAGACCAAAATGTCGAACTGAGAGAAGCCCTTAGATTCAGTTTATACCAAACCAAATTCATGAAAAATAATTGTTAAGCCTATGTTCCACAGGATGTTAGTTCAAGTGCTGAAGTTTCAGGCAGGCACTAAAATTCAGAGAGAAGTCAAAGCAGGAGTTATAAATCTAGGAGTTACTAGCATGTGAATATTTAAACTGTGGGACCAGATGAGATAATTAGGGAGAGGGGCAATAGGAGAAAAAGATAATTTGAAATGACATGCTTGGGGATTCCAGCCTTTGAGGTTTAAGCAGAAGATGAGTAGACTACTAAGGAATGAAGAAGAAGCCCTACTGAGGAAGGGGAAGTGAGTCAATTAGCAGATAAATGTGGAAGTGTGGTAAGCCTCATTAGTAATCAAACAAATGCAAATTAAAGAGATCAAATTTGATTTTAATTGTATTGGCAAGAATTAGTAAATTTCATTACTAATGTCAATTGGAAATCAAACTTGCAAAACGTAATTATACATTTTGAACATCTTTTGACCCCAAATCCCATTTTTAAGAATTTATTGTAAGAAACTGACCAGACAAGAGCACAAGAATGCAAACTCATCACAGTACTGTTTATAATCAGTAAATTACTAAATTTCTACAAAGAAATGAAGGATAACTTAATTATGGTACATGAACATGGTGGGATTTTATGTAGTCATTAAAATAAAGAGGATATCCATGTACTTAAATATGTATGTATGAACCAACATTATTTACATGATATTCACAATATAGTATAACAAAAATATTGTTTATAGAATATCATTAAACAAAACTGATTATAGTTACACAAAATTTTGCACCTATTATCTATGTGAAATTTTAGTCAATATGCAAATATCTATGCACACAAATAGTCCGAAATGATAGACTCTAAATGTTAATGAGGAGTAGGAGTTTTCACAACTTTGACTATAATGTTTATATTATTCCATAAACATTTTTATAATAACCATATATTGCCTTTTTAGCTAGAGGAGCCAATCAAGGTATTTTAACTTTGAAAAAAGAGATAAAAATACTTCCTCTCCTCATTCCTCAGCTTTCCCTTTTGTCTGCTCTACTGATCCCTTTAACTGCACCACCCCCAGTGTAGGCTCTGAGACTCCACCAAAAATTGATTCTGGGCAGCCAGACAAAATCTTTCTTGCTCTAGATTTTATATCATATCACTTTTATAGAAGCAAATAGATTTCTCCTTCCATGTGAGTGAATATGAAATTGTCTCTTTTTAAATTTTTAGAATCTATTTTAACTGACAAATAAAAGTTATATGTATTTATGGAATGCTACATGATGCTTTGATATATGTATATATTCTGGAATGGCTATATCAGGCTACCTAACCAATCTATTACTTCACATATGTATCAATTTTTGGGGGGGTGAGGACATTTAAAATGTGCTTTTATAGCAATTTTCAAACATACAATACAATGCAACTAACTATAGTCACCATGTTGTAGAATAGATCTCCTGAATTTATTTCTCCTAATGAAAACTTTGTATCCTTTGACCAATCTAAGGCAAAATACACCTAAGGTGACAATCTAAGGTGAAATACACCACCTCCCTTAGGCCCTGGTAGCTGCCATTCTGCTCTCTGCTACTATGAATGAGCCTGAAGTATTTGTCTTTCTGTGCCTGGCTTATTTCACTTAGCATAATGTCTTCTAGGTTCCTCCACGTTGTCACAAAGGGCAAAAACCATATGGTCATACCAATAGATACAGAAAAGCCATTTGACAAATTTTAACATCTTTTTATAATAAAAACCATCAACAAATTAGATACAGAAGGCGTGTACCTCAACACAAGAAAGGCCGTGTATGGTAAGCTCACAGGCCTCACACTCCATGGTGCAAACTCAAAAGCTTCTCCTCTAACATCAAGAATTAGATAAGAATGCCCACTCTCACCATATGTATTCAACAGAGAACTGAAAATCCTAGCCAGAGAAATTAGGTAAGAAAAAGAAATATATAAAAGATATCCAAATCAGAAATGAAGAAGTTAAATTGTCATAGTTTACAAACATCATGGTATTAGATATAGAAAACTAGCAGTTACACCAAAAACTGTTAAAACTTTAAAATTATCTTTTTATTTTATTTTATTTTATTTTTGAGATAGAGTCTCACTCTGTGACCCAGGCTGGAGTGCAATGGTGCGATCCTGGCTCACTGCAACCACCTTTCAGATTCAAAGGATTATCGTGCCTCAACCTCTCAAGTAGCTGGGATTACAGGCGCCCACCACTACACCTGGCTAATTTTTGTATTTTTAGTAGAGACAGGGTTTTGTCATGTTGGTCAGGCTGGTCTCAAACTCCTGACCTCAATTGATCCACCTGCCTTGGCCTCCCTAAGTGCTGGGATTACAGGCATGAGCCATGGGATCCAGCCAAAATTATCTCTTGAACTTATCAATGCATTGTGATTGTTTGCTTCAGTTATACATATGGCTTGTCTTCAGATTATAAACATTACAAAGATCTAATACAGTTGAGAGTTTGTCATGAAGCTCCTGAATTATGAAAAAGAAATAATACATGGTTGGGAACCAGAGAGCTATGAGTTGTAAATTCTACATGTATTCTATTCTCCAATTACTTTGTCAACTTACTTTTGTTAAGTGACTTTGTTTTGTTAAGGAACTTTGTATTCTACAATTTCCAAATGGAAATGCTGGCCTAGACCACTGTGTTCAAAAGTGTATGTATATATATATGTAGTATATAGTTAAAAGTATATATATATGTAGTATACAGTTAATTTTATAATGTGTCAACAAAAAATACTTGTAGCTATCCAATTTTCATTAGGCATATCTGACTGCCTTTACCTTATTCTCATTTTTCTTTTTATCCAGCATTTATTATTACTGAAACACCAGGGGTTTGTTCTAGGTCCTGCTGCTTGCAGCACAGAAAGCCAATCACTGAGACAACAAGCATTGCCAAAGAAGAAGGTTTACTCCGGTACTGCAGCCAAGGAGATGGGAATTCAGTCTCAAATCCATCTCCCTGCTTGACTAAAACTAGGGGTTTAAATAGCAGGGAAGAAATGTAACAAGGTATGAGAAACCAGGAACTAGGAGAGAGGCAAGGAAGCAATTATGAGGAACCAGGCATCTGTCATCTCATTGTCTGGGTGTGGTAACATGGTTAGGTTTCAGTTCTTTGATTTTCTTTTTTTTTTTTTTTTTTTTTTTTGAGAGGTCTGAAGGTCTTTTTCTGAGGAGGGAACTCAGATAAAACAAATGTAAGGTTCAACCTTTAAGACCAAAAGGGTCAATTTCTCTGTTCATCTAAAAAAAAACTACCTGTGGTACTATTGGGTTGATTTCAGTTAATTTTCATTAGGCACATCTGACTGCCTTTACCCTACTTTCATTTTTCTTTCATGTAGAATTCACTACCAACTGAAATACTATAGCATATGTTTATTTATTAGGTTTCTAATGTATTCTCTCTCTCTCTCTCTCTCTCTCTCTCTCTCTCTGCTAAAATGTAAGCCCAATGAGGGCAGTAGGTTTTCTCTGTTTAACTCACTCATATCTCAAGCACCTAGAATCATGCCTGGGACATATACTAACTTAATAAACATTTGTCAAATAAGTATTTGGACATTGATCACATGTATCAAAGTTAATGTAAACAGACAACCTTAGCTCTTATAGTATAAGAAAAATATAATGACTTTAGCTTCTATAGTATAAGAAAAAAGTCTACATTCTATCTATGGCACATTGTACAGACAAATCTAGATTAAACATAATGCTCAAGAAACTGTATAATTGGGCTTATTGAATTCCTGGCACTGTTAAAATATTCCTTTTAAACTTCTGTTTTGAAAATATTTGTAATACCTTATGATTAATGTGTAATAAAAATGACTTTTTTTCAATTATTCATAATTTTGCAGAGTCTCAGAGCATTCATTCTAAACATTACTTCTCATTATGCAACAATAAACCATAGAAATAAAAAGTCTGGAAGGCTGAGCTAAAAGGGTACTCATCACAATTAAATCTCTAATATGAGCTAATTTTAAGGTTATTTTTATTTTTCTCCTAAAAATGTGAGTCAATAAAAATTCTGCTAAACTAGTATTTGGAGTTTAAACGTGTCTGGCTATTTCTAAATGACTTAATATGAAACGTATTAACTTAAAACAAGCATACATTTTTATCTTTAGAAAATCATGTTAGATAAACTTGAACTTTAGGAAGTATTTATAATATCAGCTTGCTGCTGTGCAAAGGCATAGCTGCCCTAAGGCTAAACACATAGAAAGTTTCACCTGAAATAGATAGCGCCACAAGGCATTCTTTATCTCAGGTTTGATATGCCTGTCTTTTTAAAATAAAGGATCTTTAAATTCCTAGGCAGTCTTATCAGAAGCGGCAGCTGGCTAAATGTAGAATGATTATATAACTTGGCATTCAAACAAGGACACTTGAGAATGAAATGAAATACCTTTAACCATCACCCAGAAACAGAGCCTTCTGTCACCCACCCCAGTTGAATAGGCAAGGCTGGCCAACATTGTCCTCACACCTGGTTAAGATAGTTTCTGTCAAGTAATCTGAAGATAAAACCACAGGCCTATGTATATTAAGGGCCAATTGTTTAACCACAAACAATTCATTAAGGGTAAGTTAATATGCTAAAAGACTTGGTTAGTCAAAACAAGCGTTATCCTTTTGTCATCAAAGTAGAAAAAAAAACTCAATGAAGAAATAAACTGCTTGCCATGAAGATAAACACATTTTTTTGAGGAATCATTTGTAGTATAAGAAGAGCTGATTAGCAAAATCCGATTTTCTGTTGTAGGCCTTTAATCTCAATTAGGGTTGAAATGTATTCCCAAAAGATAATAAATGTTAGATCCAAGCAAAATAGTCACTTGTTTTATTGTAATAAAAGTGATCTACCAAAAAACCCCACAGTCTTACCTTTCCTCCATATTGCTTTAATTCTGTACACATTTATGTTTGCAAAATCCATATAATAAAAGCATAAATTGTTTTTTGGAGTTTTCAAATGAAGAAAATTATACAAGAGCCGGTAATTTTTATCACCCTGAAATGCTTTTTAAAGCTCTTCAGAATGGGTAGTACATTGAGTTCAACTCCTTTTTAAGATTAGAATATTGTAACAAGTACAATTAAGTCATCCCTAATGATTACAGCATAAATTGGCCACATTATGTAGAATGTTATCCTCTAGGCCTTATATTTTTGACTTAATAAATATGCCCATACTTTGTGCACCCAGATTCTCTTTTCTGCCACATGGAAGGATGACTTATCATTGGCTACACTGCACTTTAAAGAATTCAAGGCGTCATTTCTCTGATTTAGTAATATTGCTGCGCTATTATCCACCATCTTCATTTTATCGCACGGAGGAAGCATTCTATTACCACTACACTGTTGGCCATATACATACATCTAGAGCAAACAGACACTTCAGTCATTCTGGGAGGCTGTCTGTGTTCTATTTATTTATTTTTTTTAATAGCTTAATGGGAAAAAAAAGATTTTGGGGGTATAATATTGTGGAAAATGTTTAAGTTTAAATATTGAGATTGTTAAATGTTGAACTTCTATTACCTGTTGCTACTCTGAAAGCATTTGAAAATCAAGAAGGTATGACATTTTCACACAGAGAACAGTTGAGAGGAGAGGATAACAGTTCAAAGGAAAAATAAATGACAAGAGGGGAAGAAAAATGGTAACATAGGTATTTGTTCCATTGCATCATTTTGTAAAGTAAAACAAATCTCCTGAATGGACAAACGAAATACCTTTCCATTCAGACACCTTTTCGCTTCAGTATTATCCTCTGTTATCCCATTCAACTTACAAATTCAAAAGCTGCAATTGTCTTTTTTCAAGGAAACAGAGAAAATATTACTGAGTTGTTAGTATCCTTCCTTCTACCAAAGAATAAATTGTAAGTGCCATAAAGAGAGCATGTCCAACCTCACCCATTGCCAAATGAAAACCCTTCATCAGTTTCCACTATGGGGAGTATCATGAGAGCAGCATTAGTTGCCAATATTTTTGCCATTTTCTCAGCTCTTTAAAAGGCTTCTATTGCTTCTTAAAAGATAAATATTAAATGTAGTATATAGCTGATAAGGAATTAATATGAAAGTATTTTTTAAAACTCTGGCAACTCAACAATAAAAGACAAACAACACAATTCAAAAATAAGTGAAGGACTTGAATAGACATTTCTCCAAAGAAGACATACAAAGGGCCAAGAAGAATATGAAAAGATGCTCAACATCACTGATCATCAGGGAAATGCAAATCAAAACCACGATAAGATACACCTGATTTTGAATGGCAAAACAGAGAGGGTGAGAGATTGACTTAGTTGCAGAAAAACACGGCTAGTAATCAGTGAAGCAGGGACTTGAACTCCAACTGACTCCACCAAACACAATTTTAAACACTACACTAAGCAGTAGAGAAGAATGAAAAAAATGTCTTTTGAGTCAGACACATTAGGTTTGAACGTCAGTTGTGCCATTTACCAGCTAGGTGATTGAGGAAAGTGTTGATTTCTCATATTCTTAGCTTCTCCAACTCTATAAACAGGCACCTCACTGACTTCCTGTGGCAGAAGGTAACAGAAGATCAACATGTAGCACATCCTGCAAATGCTACAATAGAAATAGTTTATTCACCCTCCAAAGATCCTTATGAATACGGGGGCGGGGTGTCTAGTCAAGTTAATGGTGTGGAGGTAGCAGGTGTCAGCTGACTCAGGAGGTACAGTAACCTGAGGCAGGGCTAACTTCGTTTCTTTGGATATTCGTTCTTCTGATCTGCAACCCAGTGTTTTATCTGAGCTGCCTGTGTTTCTTATCAGGTACAGTAAATGACGGTACTTGAAAGTTCAACAGAAGTTTAAAACAAAGCTATTCAGTCCACTTGGAAGAATCTTACAACATGCAAATTTAAATTCAAGAGTTTGCCTCTACCCTTTTGATTTATAGATATGGATGCTGTACTATGATTGCTCAACCATAGACTGGGTTGACACCTACAGATCTCTGTATCATGAAAAGTTACAGTCACGCCCTCAACTAACACTCACTGACACCCCATAACAAAACTCCATGGAGAGATTCAGTCATTCATCAATGTCAGAAACAAAATTCCATGTGGGTGCCTGCTTTCAAAACACTGAATTCCCATCTGGCAAGATCCTAATGAACAAAGGAAAGATCTATGTTTAATGAAGCAATACCCTTTCGGTAGATATTTCTTGACAGCTGTACCTTGGGGCCATTGCATTTCTGGCAGCCTTGCTACACCTTCAAAAGGACAAAAATCCTAAAACAATCATGTATTCAAATGCTCAACTGCACAACACATAAATTCTCCTTTCCCTCTTGCTGATTCCATGGAATGAGACTAACTTTCAATCAAGCTAGTTGAAGTGAGGTGTAGTTAACTAATTTTACTTTATGCTATGTGTTTTTTAAACTGTGCACTCTTGCTGTGAAACAAGGCTGAATCAATGAAAGCCAAATGTACCTTTAGTGAGGAAAAGGCCCTGTGAGATATAAAAGACATTTTAGAATCCATAAGGATAATAGTGTAAGAGCTCCAAATGTGTGCCATGATTTTCTCCAGATTACTTTTTGTGTATCTAATTCATATTTCAGAAAGTAAATGATAATATAGGAAAGTAAAAGAACAGAGAAGAAAACATTGGCAGCACACAGGACCTACACCAGGCATCCCCAAAGGCAGGTGGAAAACGATTGCACCCCTAGTTCCTATAATCGTCAGGAAGAGCAGAGAAGGCTCCCTCGGGCCCCTCACAGCAAGCAAGGGAAAGAGATGCAAGATTTTTCAAAAGGCAAGATTCTAATCGCTACCTTAAGATTTGTAAATCCAAGTACTCTTTTGTTGTTGTTTTTTTCTACTCTATCATTTAGGAATGATTTGGGCTGCAAATAACAGAAAACCCTAATCAGACTCAAACAGATGAGCTATTTGCACCATACAAGACCAGAGGAGGTTGTCTAGGTGGCTGCAGTTGCTCAGCAGTGTCAACAAGGACTTTGTGCTTTATCACCCTTAGTATGTGGCCTTCACACTCATCTTGACAAAATAACTTTTGCCTTTACCAGTGAGAATGAGAAAGAAGGGGCTTACCAATTCTAACTGTCTCTCCCTTTTAAAAAGATGCCCTTGATTCCTGCTCTTGCAGATATCTTGTAATAGTATAGTTTCTCTGAAAGCAGAACTTGAGATAAAGACATAGCTCCAGGCAGTTTACACAGGAATGTGACAGGGAGCGGGTGTGAGGAATGAAGAAACCTGGAAAGGAGGAAAAACCATTCTAAGGACACATTGGCCAGTGCCATAGATGACTTGCAAAAGAACTGCAGAGTCTTCCAAATGCTTCTCAGAACTTAGACCTGGCGGATAAAAGGGGACACATCTGTCTGTTTCTGCCATCCCATCAGTCACAGGTGCTCCATGAGTGCTAACATCCCACATCTCTAGTGTGGGCTATCCATGTTGCAGGATCTGAGAAGCCACACAGCAGAAAATAAAAGCCATGACCTGGGCTGGAAGCACAAGCTGCAAGGTTGTCCCTGCATAATCAGTGTTTGTGCGTGACCAGAGACCACAATCAGCTGGAATCAGAGGAGAGGCTCAGGGAAAAGGAAATAGTGCCCATGAGTGGGGCCAGGATAGTCCTCACTGGCCAGACCCTTCTGGCCTCTGCAGCAGCAGGAGAGGGAGAGAAGATGAGTATTTGTGGTCAGGCAGCGTCACCCTGCAGGATTCTGTGGGCAAAAGGGAACAAGAAGAACAAGAATGGATGCTGGGCAAGCCACCACCAGAGTCAGCTGCCACTCACTGGCTAACTGGCTAATTATAAGGGGGGTTTTCAAAAACTTATTGTCACCTAAAAGCAAAGTGAGTCATGCTGAATATGTTTTCTTTTAAATTGTTGTCCTTTGAGCAAATGAGCTAGATTTTTTTAAAAATTACTACAACTTGTGCTAAATTCTTCTCTGATCAAGAGAAAACAGAGAGCGGTCACCACTTCTCTTAAATGTCTTGCTTTTGACACAGCTGTCTGAGGAGGCAGGCCTGGCTGGAAGGAACAGGAGCACGGGCGAGTACCCAGGAAGGAAAGCAAGGCCTGGAATTGATTGTCCCAAGAAGACTCCAACGCCACAGCCACAGGCAGTCTCAGGGATCTGGAAGGAGGGAGACCACCTTCCATGTGGGGGCCAGGGACTGCGGTGGAGGAGCTGGGAGATTGTGCAGGACTTCCATTTTTAGCCCTGGACCCAGCAGGGAAGCTCTCCACCCCTTAGTGAGTGACAAGGATTGGGGAGCACCAATGTAAAACCAAAGGGCTGCACTGGAGGTTGGGTGAAAAAGGTAGAAGTTATCTGTACACACTTTCCAGCATTCTTCTTTTTGGTTTTCTTCTCAAAAAAGATAGTAGCCTTCCAAAGTGAACCAAGAAATACCAACCGTGGCTCGAACTTCTTAGTCGGCCTCTAACTGCATTTTCATACATTGCCCTAAAGGGGCACACTTCTCATTGTTTACTAGTCACTTTTGCTTCAGTTATAGTTTTCATAGAATTCTTTTGAAAAGTATGCTGTGACATCTCATTCCCTGTGCTATAAAACTCAAAGATGGACACATCTGCTTGAAGAATCTTGTTTCACAGTTTCCCCTGTGACAGCTCGTATGCCCCGAGGACTGCCTCTTGGCCCCGCTGTGGTGTGTTAGGTACGCTCATGTTGATCATCTGCATGAGTTCCTTCGGTGATTTCATACTTTAAAAGCTGGATATTTTCCTTTTTTTTTTTTTTTGAGACGGAGTCTCGCTCTGTCGCCCAGGCTGGAGTGCAGTGGCGCGATCTCGGCTCACTGCAAGCTCCGCCTCCCAGGTTCCCGCCATTCTCTTGCCTCAGCCTCCCGAGTAGCTGAGACTGCAGGCGCCTGCCACCGTGCCCGGCTAATTTTTTTGTATTTTTTTAGTAGAGACGGGGTTTCACAGTGTTAGCCAGGATGGTCTCGATTTCCTGACCTCGTGAGCCGCCAGCCTCGGCCTCCCAAGTGCTGGGATTACAGGCCTGAGCCACCGCGCCCGGCCAGATATTTTCAATTTACCAGGATCCTGAACTCGTCATTTGTGTTAAAAAAATCAGACTTCCTGAGTTTGGGAGAAGTTTTATACAGAAGCAAATTGTTCTTAAAAAACAACTTATATGGCATTTTATTCTTTATGTCTGAACTGCATTTTTAAAGCTGTGTTTAATACTCAGTAATTTTTTATTACACTTTGAAAATGTTTTTGGAAGGGTTTTCATTTATGTTTATTTTCCCAACTTCCTGCTTTACTGTCAGCTGTTATTTGTAAATAGATACTATTTATAAATCAGACTTATTGGCGTAATTGTGGTGTTATTTATATGAATCGCATGTGAATAAGTATGCTCTTTTTTGAGAATAGTATTTTTATTTTTATTAACCAAAATTTTAAAAAGAAATGTGCTATCCTGATATTCCTGAGCAGCATATAGATGAAGTCTCACTTGAGTAATCCCTGCATTCAAGTGACATTAATTTAATAAGCTCTTGAAAATTGGGTATATTTCTCACTTCCTAGCTGGATATTTTGCTGAAGCATCTAGGACACCAACACCATCACCTTTACAGCAGAATAAACAGCATATTCACACAGCTAGTGGTCACCGCGCTTTTCCATCTTGCTGCCAGCTCCCTACTGGCCCTGTGCAGGCTCCTGTCTAGGCTGGTGAAGGCAAGATAAGAGCAAGTGTTCAGTACTTCCAGGCACAACAAAGGGAACTCCGCAGGCTGACACAGACGCTCGCTCGCATGGAAGGAAAATCTCATTTTCCTCCCAAAGCTGTTCCACCACGGTCCCCGGATATCCGTGGCTCTTCTGGATAGTGACAGGGAGGGAGCTGAAGCACTGTCTCAGAGGCTGCAGAGCCAAAGAACGAGTCCTCAGAGCCACCTTGCTGAACCCTGAGACTCAGAGCTTCAGTCCCAGGTTGAGCTTCAACCCGCAGACAACCTTCAAAGGACACACCAGCACCCCAGAATCAAGGATGGCCGAAAGTGAGGCTGGCACTGAAAATGAGCAGAGACCACGAAAACTAAAACACTCTTCACACTCAAGAACTCACTTCATTTTTTTTTAATTAGACAAAGAACTCTATTAATCTGTGTTTCAAACTTTATTCCCAGGTTTTTTTCAGCTTAATTAGCTGCAAAGAATGAATTGTGTATAAGCAAAAACTAAAAACAGCTGAAGTATCTAAGGCACTTGGGTTTAAAAATGTTAGAGATTTAGTTTTTATGAGATCCATAAAGAAGACAATTTTGAAAAGCAGTCATAATATAAAACAGCAGCTCCCAGTAACTTCTGCAACTTCTATTTTCTGTAGAAGTTGACTCAATTCACTTCACCTCATTCTTGGAAGCCTCATCAAAATTCTCCACAAGGTCGGGAACTTCATTCTCGCCATCATCGTCATCCTCTCCAGCAGCAAGTGGTGCTTTTCCATCTACAGATAGTTTGGCGGAACTCCAGCCAGTCTCCTTAAACTAGTCAGACTGTCTGCACCAAGCTGGTTTACAATGAAAAACCAGCTGGTAGCATTTCTTTCAGCAGCTTTGTCCCAGCATGGCCTGTCATGGTGAAAGTGTTCGCAGAGGTACCTGACCTTTAGGGTTGCTAAAATGGATTGCTGTTCATCGGTTTGTAAACATATTCACCTCTTCAGTACCAGAGATAGTGTTTACCCCTAACTTCTTTAAGGAGAGCTAAAGTTTTTTATAATCTGCTGCAGCTGTTCTTCTTCCTTCTGCAAGCAGTTGCTTTCTCACCAATGCACACCAGTGCCTGCTGTCTGCTGAGCTTTCCCTGATTCATGATTGTTTCTTTCAACTTGTTGGAGAGGAAAAGGGGCAGCAAGAGGGACTAGTGAAATGGGGGAGTTCCCTGACCCACCTTGCAGGAAATGCGACAGGGATGTGGCTCATCTGTTTGGCCACCATGTGCACTCCAACCCCTATGGGAGGGGGAGCACACAGACGGGCAGGTGCAGGAGCCAGGGTAAGAGCCCCTGGGCTCTGATGCCACAGCAGCATCCAGGGGCGGTAGGCTGAAACTCCTGAAGCCTAAGTGGGCATATGTTACAGTGCATTCTTTTAGCTTTGCAGTTCACAGGTGACTTACATGTTAACCAGCTCAGTGCCCTCTTGGTACCTGGGTCCTTGTTCAGCGTCCAAGAAGAATCAAGTCACATACAGACTCAGAGATGAACGTGGGTTTTTTATTGAGTGGTGAGGTGGCTCTCAGTGGGGTGGATGGGGAGCTGGAAAGGGGATGGAGTGGGAAGATGATCTTTCCCTGGGGTTTGGCTGCCCAGTGGCCCATCTTCTCTCCCAGTGTCCCCAGCCAAACTCCTCTGAGCATTCAGACACTCCTTCTCTTCTCTATGCTGCACCATTCTACCATTCTTCTGCTCTTCTGTTTGTCCCCTCATGGAACCCGGGGTTTGGGGTTTACATGAGTACAGGAAGGGGACATGGCAGGCCAAAAGACAACTTTCTTTTTCCTATTTTTGGGAGCAAAAATAGGAATGCCTGTTCTCATTTAGGGCCACAGGTTTCCAAGCTTGGGGGTGGGGACTTTGCCAGGGAACTGCTTTCTTCTATCCAGTATTTCCCTGTCTCCTGTCCATATCACTAGGGTTGGCACTCAAGGGATCTCTGGTAGAACAGCTGAGACTAGGCACTCACACGTGGGGATGCAAAATGGCCTCAAGAATTCATTTCTGTAGCATATACCTGCCCCACACACAATGAAAAGAAAAGAAGAAAAGGAAAGGAAAGGAGGAAAGGAAAGGAAAGGAAAGGAAAGGAAAGGAAAGGAAAGGAAAGGAAAGGAAAGGAAAGGAAAGGAAAGGAAAGGAAAGGAAAGGAAAGGAAAGGAAAGGAAAGGAAAGGAAAGGACACAAGATAGAGCTATATTAGTCAAAGTCTACAAGCAGAATATCTGGGGAAAAAAATCTATAAAAGACAATTAATCTCCCTTCTGGATAGCACTCAGAAAAAAGATTTCACTTTTCCAATTAGTGTGAAATTAACTTAGAGAAAACAGGAACATGGTAAAGAAAACACAAATTGAGAGTCAAATGGACCTGGATTCAAATCCAGACTCTAATTTACTATTCCTAATTCATCTATGCCTTGCAGATACAGATGAGAAAAGGTAAAAACAAAACTGAAACCAGACTCAGACACTGGCTTCCCAGAACTCTTGCCCTATCAGGTAGAAGGGACACTAGACAGGCAGTCCTGCAAGGGCGGTATCAGCCTCAAGCAAGCCCTGAGCCAACCCAACTACCCTAGTCCAGAATGTTAGGAAAGGCTCTGCTGTGGCCCAAATGGAGAGAAGTCCATCAAGGAGAGAAACACATTGTGTGCAGTTCCTCAGTCACAGAGAACTTGGAGGGCTCCACTGCGAGAGCAGTTCGGGGTCTCTGTGCACGGGGAGCAGTTCAGCAGTGAGTGACTTGCAGAAGGTGGGCCAGGGGCTGGGGGAGCACCAGCAGGTCGACAAAGGTCCTCTGAGCCAGAAGGGGCTGTTTCCTAAGGGCAGTCAGCAGCCACTGAAAACATTAGGCAGGGAGGGGGCGTGATCAGGCTTGTCTTTACAGAAAGTTCACTTTTGCTGTCAATGAGAGGACTGCGTTGGAAACAATAAAACTGGTAGCAAGGAGTCTGGTGGGAGCCACTTGGAATAACTCAGGAGAGAGACAGTCTGCACCTGAACAAGATGACCGCAAGGCGGCAGGGAAGAAGAGGAAATAAGATGGAGGAGTTTGAGGGTTGAATTGAATAGGGGTGGAGGGTGCAGAAAAGGGAAGAGGGAGACACTGAGCGGGATGGGCCTCTCTTGGCTATCGCTGGACTAGGGGTGGGGGTGGGGTGCTACTCACAGAGCAGTGACCCATCTACGACAGCAGCAGGTTGGGAGGACAGGTGGAGACTGCTGGCCAGAGCTCAGGAGAGAGTTTGGGGCTACAATGGCTATTTGGGGAATCTCTGCAAGGTTGTTAACTGATGGCATGCAAGTAGAAGAGGCCACAAAGGGAGAGTATGTAGAGAAAGGATCCTAGAGGACAGGCCTATAAGGAACAGCTGCTTTTAAGAGCAAGCAGAGGAGTCTTTAATCCATCTTGAATTAATTTTTGTATAAGATGTAAGGAAGGGATCCAGTTTAAGCTTTCTGTATATGGCTAGCCAGTTTTCCCAGCACCATTTATTAAATAGGGAATCCTTTCCCCATTTCTTGTTTTTGTCAGGTTAGTCAAAGATCAGATGGTTGTAGATGTGTGGTATTACTTCTGAGGCTCTGTTCTGTTCCATTTGTCTATATCTCTGTTTTGGTACCAGTACCATGCTGTTTTGGTTGACCCAGCCATCCCATTACTGGGTATACACCCAAAGGATTATAAATCATGCTACTATAAAGACACATGCACACATATGTTTATTGCGGCACTATTCACAATAGCAAAGACTTGGAACCAACCCAAATGTCCATCAGTGATAGACTGAATTAAGAAAATGTGGCACGGCCGGGCACAGTGGTTCATGCCTATAATCCCAGGACTTTGGAAGGCCGAGGTAGGTGAATTACGAGGTCAGGAGATCGAGACCGTCCTGGCTAACACAGTGAAACCCTGTCTCTACTAAAAATACAAAAAAATTATCTGGGCGTGGTGGTGGGCACCTGTAGTCCCAGCTACTTGGGAGGCTGAGGCAGGAGAATGGCGTGAACCCAGGAGGCGGAGCTTGCAGTAAGCTGCGATTGCCCCACTGCACTCCAGCCTGGGCGACAGAGCAAGACTCTGTCTCAAAAAAAAAAAAAGAAAAGACAAGAAAGAAAATGTGGCACATATACACCATGGAATACTATGCAGCCATAAAAAAGGATGAGTTCATGTCCTTTGTAGGGACATGGATGAAGCTGGAAACCATCATTCTCTGCAAACTATCACAAGGACAGAAAACCAAACACTGCATGTTCTCTCGTAGGTGGGAATTGGAAAATGAGAACACCTGGACACAGGGTGTGGAACATCACACACAGGGGCCTGTCGGGGAATGGGGGTATTGGGGAGGGATAGCATTAGGAGATATACCTAATGTAAATGACGAGTTAACGGGTGCAGCACACCAACATGGCACATGTATACATATGTAACAAACCTGCAGGTTGTGCACATGTACCCTAGAACTTAAAGTATAATAATAAAAAAATAAATAAAAAATAAAAGAGCAGGCAGAAGAAGAGATGTCATCAGAGGAGATTGGGAAGCGGGTCCGGGACAGCTGGAGAATAGAGACCCCATCTGTTTGGTTCTCCATTGCAGTCGCAGGTCTCCAAACAAGGTCTGAGACAACAGAGATATCTGTTATGTAAATTAGCTGCTGACGACCACATGACATTGCAGAAGACAAGGAAAAATCAGATGTCAGGAAGAAGAGCAATCTCAAGAGAATTGAAGTTGTGTTTACCTGTGGAAGGTGTTTCTGTCCTTCGAGAGTAGGCCACTGTGAGCCACCATAAATAGTTCTCCTTAGTCCATAAAATGCCATGGACACTACTAGCAAAGTCCACTGTAGGCAGAGGTGAGTAACAGGCTTCGTGTGGGTCACCCCAGCCCTGTGGAAGCCGGTTTAGCCCAATGAGACCTGAAATAGCCTGAAAGCTCTCAGCTCCCTGTCCGTCCTTTTTATCATCTAAGGATCCCCTGCCCTGTCCTTGTGAGTGCCATGAGCTCTATTGCCTTTCTCAGCAATCACTAAAATTCATGCATGTTTCAGTTTACACCAGCCCAGCTTTTCCTCCAGGAACTACTCCCAATTGCTCCCCTCACCCAGCAGCCAGACTCCTCTAACTCTCACCGACTCCACCTATTGTCCTTGGACACTTCTTTTTTTTTTTTTTTTTTTTTCTTCTTTTTTGGAGATGGGGTCTCACTCTGTCACCCAGGCTGGAGTGCGGTGGCACCATTATAGCTCTCTGCAGGTTCGAACTCCAGATGTTTATTACTAATTTCTGGGTATTTGCTGTCTTTTCTATTCAACCATGTACTAAGAGGCTGAGGACAAGGTCCTTTTAAGGGTTTTCTGCACCCACAATGTCTAGAAAGTATCAAACCTTCCATAAATATTTGTTGACAATCAACAGCCCCATCATCATCCCCATGGCACCATGTCCATCGGTCACAGAAAGAATACAACATTTGCCACAATGGGTAGGCATGTCGGTGTTTTTGTCTTTCCCATTGGCAAGAAATAAGAGCATTAGAAATAAAAGCGATGTTTTTATTAGTAGTACTTGAAGAAATCTGAGTAAACTGATTGAAAATTCTATTTATGTTTGTAAATGTGGTTCTAACACCACTTACTTTATTTTCTTTAATCATCTTAGCTACAAAATAAAAGTAGCACTTCTAGAATAGAAGGCTTCTATAATAAGAACAAATTCAGGGGCAGAGTGCTCTCTTTCCTTCCCGGGAGCATTGTCTTGGCCTCTATCATGGAAGGAGGAGAAAATCTCCCACCTCAGGCTCTTGAAGCGCCTCATTCCATTAGCTGCCTGGTTGTCAAATCTGTGTTACCAAACACTCCCAGGCAAGAATTATAAGTCTTGGGAGATTGGGAACAACAAAAGAACATTTTGACTGGGGATAGAACCCAGTTCTCTTTAGTAAGACACCTTAAGGTGTTTTATGTGCTGCAAGGATGTATAGTAAATGGTCAACAGGCAAGTATTCACACACAGGTAAGACACAGGTCATCTTACATGTGTAAGCTGATTTTATGGGTCATAATTTTTCAAAAACTTTGCTTCATTAGGCTTAAATGTGACCACTGACTATTTCAACAACATTGGCCTCTACGTTTTGGCTCAGTCATTAATTATTGATGTAGCCTTGATAAAATCACTTCAGTCTCTGAACTTCAGCTTTAACTGTAAAATAAAAAGGATTTGTTCAATGTCTCTTGAATCTCTTGAAATTCTACCCTTGATTCTGAGACTTAAACATTACAGAAAGAAATGCAGCGTTTTTTGATGCCCTGTGTGTATCTCAATTGCCGCTCTAACTGCAATCTACTCAAATCAGTTCTTGAATAGTTCATTTCTCCCACTAAAATGAGCTCCGTGGGAGCAGGAATGAGTCCCATTACCTCTGGGGCCCCAGGTAGAGCGAAGAGCTCTCAGCACCCATGGGCCCAAAGTCCCTTACCGAGTGGATGAACACGCTGGCTCTACGCCGGCTCTTGTACCTCTTGATCCTGTAGCCTGCTTACATCCCACTTCACCTCCGGCTTGGTGAACTCAAGAGAAACGGAATTCATTGAAAGGCCCATGATAGCTGCCCTTACCTCCCTGTCTTATGTCTCTTTGTGCCCACAGAAACCACCTGGGACCAGAAAAAGGTAGATGTGACTGTGCAAAAAGATAGAAGATGAGGAAGACAGGTCTTCTTACATGCCTATAAGGTCGTTTTATTAATCACTATTCTTTGCTGTTCAACTGAACTATTCTTTAACTCACATTCTAGGTTAGAAGATAACCTAGATTCTAGATTCCTAGAATGTTCAACATTAAATGATACTTAAAGCAGCACAAGGCTTCACCTAAAATAAATCTTGAAGTGACTTACAAAGCTAATGAATCTGGTGTGGTTCCTTTCAATATTTTCATTACATTGAGCCACTAAAAGCTCATTTTAAAAATCTAGGATTTGAAAAAAATAACCTACTATACTGAAAAGTTTAATTTCATTTATCACCATTTTGGAATAATCTACCTGAATAAAGTTTCAAAGTACTACTAGATTCTTAGACCCAGGCAATACTTTATAGTTTTAGTAAGGACTTTCAACCCTTTTCTTCCAGTTCAAGAAAGGCTCCCCACCTTCCTAAATGACAGAACAACCATGATCCTTGACGGGCCTCCCTCCATGGCCAAGAGCATGAAGCGTACCTTGAATAAAAGTCTAACTACTCCGTTTGTCCTTATAAGATGACACCAATATAATACAAATTGGAAGAAATGTTTTGCATCAAGAAATAAATTGTTCCTGAGATGCTAGAAAACAAGTACTTATAGTAAGTGCAGACTAGGAACAAGATTGTTTGCCTGGAAATTTGAAACACTGATCCTAAATTCCTTATGTTGCTTGTACTAAAGAGCATGGCATTTTGCTTTGTAATTTTGCTTTTAATCTATAGGATCACTTTACAATTACATACTCTCAAATCAAAGTAAAAGCACGTAAAAATGATTCCATAGTACTGCTACACAGTGGGGGTCCGTAAACATCTGCACCGTAACCAACATAACAAAAATGAATCAAGTTAAACAATAATGCAAAATACTATAAAAACATTTCTCTTTATGGCAATGCTAGTGTTTACAATTATCTACTGTTGCAAGATCACTTAGAAGAATACAAAACTCAAACATTTACTTTGGGAATACAGAGTTGTTAAAGCAAATAAGAGGAAGCCCTTGGCCTAAGGTTTCCTCTGTATCCAGAGCTCTATGTAAGCAAACTGAAACTTGGCTTGGAGGGCATTGTTTTATAACTGACAAAGAAAAGGAAAAATAAAAAGGAAGAAACATCTAGACTCAGTCAATCACAAAGAGCCAAGCACCAGGTTAGCTGTGGAACCAGGGACCTACAATCACGCTAGGCCTAAATAATGCAAACCCCTACGGTAGGTAATCAGGAAATGTCTTAACTTTGCTTCCACGTTCAGCCTCTGAAAGCTTGCTGCTCACACTCTAGCAGAGCACTCTGAGCTCTGCCGGTTTTGAGTGCTCCCCAGTTCATGAATTCTTCTTTGTTTAAATAGATTCTGTTACATTTATTTTCTCTAAAGCTTTCCTTTTAAGAGAGTAAACAAAAAAGAAAAGTTAAAAGTAAAATTTTGTTCTCTTAAATTTCACATATGTATTCTATTGCTTAACATATTAAATACAGTCATGCACCACACAATGATGTTTCAGTCAGTGATGGACCACACGTGCACTGGTGGTCCCATAGGATTACAACGGAGCTGACAAATTCCTATTGCCTAGTGATGTTGTCACCATAGTAAGTTCATTGTGTAATGCATTACTAACATGTTTGTGGTTATGATGATGTAAACAAACCTGCTGTGCTTCCAGTGGTATAAAAATCTAGCACATACAGTTATGTATAGCACATAATACTTGATAATAAATGACTATGTTACTAATTTACATATTTATTATACTTTTAAGTATTATTTTACTTACTCCTTCTGCTTATATATTTTTTCAAAGTAAACTGTAAATTAGCTTCAGGCAGGTCCTTCAAAATGTGTTCCAGAAGAAGCATTGCTGTCATAGGAGATGACAGCTCTATGGGTGTTACTGCCCCAAAAATGTTCTACTGGGACAAGATATAGAAGTGGAAGATGGTAATATTGATGATCCTGATCTTGTGCAGGCCTAGGCGAATGTGTGTGCTTGTGTTTGTGTCTTAGTTTTTAACAAAAAGTATTAAATGAAAAAAAAAATTAAAAGTTTTTAAAATAAAAAATGTATAGAATAGGGAGATAAAGAGAGAAAATATCTTTGTACAACTGTACAATATGTTGGTGTTTTAAGCTGAGTGTTATTACAAAAGAATCAAAAAGTTAAAAAAATTAAAGTTTATAATGAAAAACTTTATAGTAGGCTTAGTTTAATTATTATTGAAGACAGAAAAATGTTTTACAAATTTAGTGTAGCCTAAGTCTACAGTGTTTATAAAGTGTACAGTAGTGTACAGGAATGTCCTAGGCCTTCACATTTACTCACCACTCACTCACTGACTCCCCCAGAGCAACTTCCATCCTACAAGCTCCATTCATGGTATGTGCCCTATATAGGTGTACCAGTTTTTGTCTTTTATATGGTGTTTTTCTGTACCTTTTCTATTTTATATATGTTTAGATACATAAATACTTACTCTTGCATTCCAGTTGCCTACAGTACTCAGTACAGTAACATGCTGTATAGGTTTGTAGCCTGGGAGCACAATGAAAGAATCACCTAATTAGGACGTACCCCCATTGTTAAGTAAGACGTAACTTAAACTAGATTTCACTAAAATTAAAAACTGCTATATGTGAAAGACACTGTCAAGAGAATGAAAAGACAAGTGACAGACTGAAAGAAAATATTTGCAAAATATATTTCTGATAAAGGATAGTTATCCAAAATATACCAAAAAAATAAAACTCAACAATAAGAAAACAAAAAATGGGTAAAAGCCCCACTAACACCTCACCAAAGAAGATATACAGATGACAAATAGGCATATGAAAATATGCTCAATATCATATGTCATTAGAAAATTACACATTAAAACAATGAGATAACACTACACACCCATTTAGAATGGCCAAAATCCAAAACACTGACAACACTAAATGCTGGTGAGGATACT
This sequence comes from Theropithecus gelada, assembly GCF_003255815.1. Lineage (NCBI taxonomy): Eukaryota > Metazoa > Chordata > Mammalia > Primates > Cercopithecidae > Theropithecus > Theropithecus gelada. Next base: position 53,879,309 of record NC_037676.1, read on the forward strand.
GAGCAGCAGAGACTCTTACTCATTGCTGGTGGGAATGCGAAACAGTGCAGCCACTTTGGGAAAGTTTGGCAGTTTCTTACAAAAATAAGCATACTCTTGCCATATAACCCAGCATCTGTGCTCCTTGGCATTTCCTCAAATAGAGGAAAACTTAATTCACATAAAACCTGCACACAGATATTTATAGAAGGTTTAATCATCATTGTCAAGACTTGGGAGCAAACAAGATGTCCTTCAGCAGGTGAATGGATAAACTGGAGTACATCCACACTAGGAACTATTAACCAGAAATGAGCTATCAAGCTATAAAAACACATGGAGGAAACTCAAATGCACACTACTAAGTGAAAGAAGTCAATCTGAAAAGGCTATGTGCTCTGTGACACACTATGGCATTCTGGAAAAGGCAAAACTGTGAAGACAATAACAATTTCAATGGTTGCCAATGGTTAGAAGAGAAGGGGGAAGGATAGGTGGAGCACAGAGGACTTTTAGGGCAGTGAAACTGTTCTGTATGATAGCATAATGGTGAATATATGCCATTACACTTCAGTCAAAACCCCTAGAATGTACACCAAGAGTGAACCCAAGCAATAACTATGAACTTTGAGTAATAAATATGTGTCAATGCAGGTTCATCACTTGTAACACCTCATGCAGGGTATTGACAGGGGGTAGCTTACAGGAGCAAGATGGCACATGGGCACTCCGTACTTTCCACTCAATTTTGCCATGAACCTAAAACTGCTCTAACTAATAAAGTCTATTTTAAAGTGTCAACATAACCAAATAACCTTTCCTGAATTTTTTTCCTTCATTACACATTTTTTATTTCAAAACCAATTTTTATGTATAGCTCATTCTATGAATATATTATTGCTATATTTTCATAATCTGGATGTCATCAAACTATAGGCCTTATTTTGGAGTTACAGGAAGAAAACCCCCAAGTAATCTCTGAACAGTTTACCAGTTGTCTACTATGTACCACTGATGTGTCTATATGCCATGAATGTAGAGATTATTAAGATGAAATCTCTGTCCCTAATGGCTAACCCTCTAATTCTCTAATAGAAGAAGACAGAAAAGTAAACAATCAATAAACATTTATGTACAAATAAACACTTAGATGGTATATTAGTCTGTTCTTATGCTGCTAATAAAAACATACCAGAAGACTGGGTAATTGTTAAAGGGAAGAGGTTTAATGGAGTCACAGTTCCACATGACTGGGGAGGCCTCACATTCATGGCAGAAGGTGAAAGAGAAGCAAAGTCACATTTTACATGGCGGAAGGCAAGAAAGCATGTGCAGGAGAACTGCCCTTTATGATACCATCAGATCTCCTGACAGTTATTCACTATCACAAGAACAGCACAGGAAAGACCTGCCCCCATGATTCAATTACCTCCCACTGAGTTCCTCTCATGACATGTGGAAATTATGAAAGCTACAATTCAAGATGAGATTTAGGTGGGGACACAGCCAACCATATCATTCTGCTGCTGGCGCCTCCCAAATCTCATGTCCTCACATTTCAAAACCAATCATGCCTTCCCAACAGTCCCCCAAAGTCTTTATTCATTTCAGCATTAACTCAAAAGTCCACAATCCAAAGTTTCATCAAAGACAAGGAAAGTCCCTTCCACCTAAGCGCCTGTAAAATCAAAAGCAAGTTAGTTAATTCCTAGATACAATGGGGCTATAGGCATTGAATAAATACACCCATTCCAAATGGAAAAAATTGGCCACAACAAAAGGGTTACAGGCCCCATGCAAGTCTGAAATCCAATGGTGTAGTCAAATCTTAAAGCTCCAAAATGGTCTCCATTGACTCCATGTCTTACATCCAGGTCACACTGATGCAAAAGGTGGATTTCCATGGTCTTACACAGCTGCACCCCTGTGACCTTGCAGGGTACAGCCCCCTCCTGGTTGCTTTCAGGAACTGGCATTGAGTGTCTGCAGCTTTGCCAGGCACACACTGCAAGCTATGAATGGAACTACCATTTTGGGGTCTAGAGGACGGTGGCCCTCTTCTCACAGCTCCACTGGGACTCTGTGTGGGGCTTCCCACCCCACATTCCCATTTGCACTGCCCTAGCAGAGGTTCTTTATGAGGGCTCTGCCCTGCAGCACACCTATGCCTGGACACCCACGCAATTCCATACATCCTCTGAAATCTAGGCAGGGGTTCCCAAACCTCAATTCTTAACTTCTGTACACTCACATGCCCAACACCACATGTAAGCCATCAAAGCTTGGGGTTTGCACCCTCTGAAGCAATGACTTGAGCTCTATTTTGGCCCCTTTTAGCCATGGCTGGGACACAGGGCATCAAGTCCTAAGACTGAACACAGCAGGGGGCCCTGGACCATTTTTTTTTTACTCCTAGGTCTCCAAGGCCTTTGATGGAAGGGGCTGCTGTGAAGACCTCAGACATGTCCTGAAGATATTTTCCCCATTGTCTTGGCAATTAACCTTGGATTCCTCATTACTTATGCAAATTTCTGTGGCCAGCTTGAATTTCTCCTCAGAAAATGGGTTTCTCTTTTCCATCACATCATCAGGCTCCAAATTTTTCAAACTTTCATGTTGTACTTCCCTTTTAAACATAAGTTCCTATCCCAAACCATATCTTTGTGAATACATAAAACTGAATGCTTTTAACAGCACCCAAGAGCACTTTCCTGCTTAGAAATTTCTTCTGCCAGATGCCCTAAATCATCTCTCTCTAGTTCAAAGTTCCACAAATCTCTAGGAGAGGGGCAAAATGCCACCAGACTCTGCTAAAACATAGCAAGAGTCACCTTTATTCCAGTTCCAAACAAGTTCCTCATCTCCATCTGAGACCACATCAGCCTGGACTTTATTGTCCATATCACTATCAGCATTTTGGTCAAAGCTATTCAACAAATCTCTAGGAAGTTCCAAACTTTCCTACATCTTCTTATCTTCTTCTGAGCCCCTCAGACTGTTCCAATCTCTGCCTGTTACCCAGTTCCAAAGTCGCTTCCACAATTTCGGGTATCTTTACAACAGCGCCCCACTCTACCAGTACCAATTTACTGTATTAGTCTGTTCTCATCCTGCTAATAAAGACATACCTGAGACTGGGTAATTTATAAAGGAAAGAGGTTTAATGGACTCAAATTTCCACATAGCTGGGGAGGCCTCACAATTATGGCAGAAGGCAAAGGAGAAGCAAAGACACATCTTACATGGCAGCAGGCAAGAGAGCGTGTGTAGGGAAACTCCCCTTTATAAAATCATCAGATCTCATGAGACTTGTCCACTATCATGAGAACAGCTTGGGAAAGACCCGTCCCCATAATTTAATTACCTCCCCCTGGGTCCCTCCCATGACATGTAGGAATGATGGGAGCTACAATTCAAAATGAGATTTGGGTGGGGACACAGCTAAACCATATCACATGGGATCCCAGGAGGGTTTCAACAATCTGTTCTCTGTTCACTACAAATCCCAGGTGCCCTGTGGCCACTTTTAGAGCAATTTGTCACCTTGAGTAAGAGTCTAAATTCTGTTTGTCTGCTTTGTTCTGGCAACAGTGCCTGTCACATGGTAGGTGCTCAGTAGTTATCTGTGGATGAGCATGACTTCTAGAAACACTTGCTTTAGAACCAAATCCAAGAGTAAATCTAAGACTGAGAGGAAAAGGAAAACCCTGTAGTGTCCTTACTTGAGGCTGTAAAACATATTCACTAGCATTCTGATGAATACAGATAAGTAACATATTTTCCTCCCCCTTCCCTCATTTCTATCTGCAAATGAATCCTATAAAGCAGTTTAAGGCTATGGGCTTCCAAAATGTAACTCAAGTGTGCTCACCTGGTGGATTTTGGTTTTAAAAAAGTAGAACAAAGTAAAAGATTTGCACACCTTATGTTTTAGTTTCTTATAAAACTAAGTATTTTCTTGCCATTTCTTGGTGATTTGCTCTCAGAAAAGGAGGAAACATGGAGGAGGAAAGAACAAAGTGAGCAAGGAATGTAAATAAAGGAAAAACAGGCCGGGTATGGTAGCTCATGCCTGTAATCCCAGCACTTTGGGAGGCTGAGGTGGGCAGATCATCAGCCTGGCCAACATGGCAAAACCCTGTCTCTACTAAAAATACAAAAATTAGCCGGGCATAGTGGCAGGCACCTGTAGTCCCAGTTGCTCGGGAGACTGAGGCAGGAAAATCGCTTGAATCCAGGGGGCAGAGGTTACAGTGAGCCAAGGTCATGCCACTGCACTCCAGCCTGGGTGACACAGCAAGACTCTGTCTCAAATAATATATATATACACACACACACATACATATATACACAAATATATATTATAGATATATTTTATATATAATATATATATAAAGGAAAAAACAAAAGAAGGGATATGAGAAGGTTTGCTTGAATTCTGAGTAGCGTATCTGCAAAAGAATATTCCATTTTATATTAATAAATATCTTGAATACATGTTTTATGGTTAACTCTAGACATCATTGACTTAGAGTGCATCTTTCAAGCTGAGGAATGATGTTCTCACCTTATCAGCAAAGGGTAGTTAATTCCTGTCATTACACGAAACCTCACTATCAGTATAATGCGGAGCTTTGAAAGATCAATAGCATAGCACCTTTCTAAGTTTCTTGTTTGGATAATTATTTTAGGACTTAAAGCTCCAAAATTTTTTATTTTCAAAGAAGAGTTTGTTAGGGAAGAGTAGAGATAAACAGTGAATTCAAACAAACTATTTTTAAATTATACACTGAGAATAAGAATCAAAGAAATTAAAGTAAAAGAGGACATACTAGAAAATACTCTTTTAACACCCTAAATTCCTTTTGGCATATGGTTTAGGTAAATTGTTCTATTTAAGTCCCACTTGACCTTTCAAAATGGTGGAAATTACTTGGTTGTGATAGTTGGGGTCAGAAACAGGAGTCTAAGTTGATGAGTGAATAATCTCTAACTCTTTTGGAACTTACAGCTCATCAACATCAACACGTAATATTTATATGACAATCTTAACATCTTAACATGAGACAGATAAAAGACATAGACAATAAAAATAGGCATTTTGCCTAGCAATTTCAAACAAGTATCTTTCTAAATACATGGCAGAATTACCAGACAAAACCATCTGGTATTTCCTAGGTTGACACCTAATAAATCAAGTAAAGACAATATTTTCTACTGTGCTCTTTAAAACCTCCAAGGAAAATTAAAAGACAGTGTTAAGTCAAGCATGCAGCTGCTGAGACTCAGAACAATATTACATAGCAAAATTAGAACTGCCGAAATCTGAGCATGAAACGCAAATACAGTGAAGCTCTTGAAAGTCTCAGGTTTAAAACATTGAATTGAAAAAACATAATAGGGATGGAGAGACTGGGGAGATGTTGATCAAAGGATATAAAATTTTAGTTAAACAGGAAGAATAAATTCAGGAGATCAATTGTACAACATGGTGACTATGATTAATAACAACATATATTCTTGAAAATTGCTAAGAGATTATACTTTAAGTGTTCTCATCACAAAAAGATAAGTATGTGAGATAATGCAAGTTAATCAGCTTGATTTAGCCATTCTACAATGTAAACATATATTGAAACATCATGTTATATGCCATAAATATATATAATTTTTGTCCAATTAAAAATAAATTAAAAATTTGGTCAGGTGCAGTGGGTCACGCCTGTAATCCCAACACTTTGGGATGCTGAGGTGAGTGGATCACTTGAGATCAGGAGTTTGAGATCAGCCTGGCCAACATGGTGAGACCCTGTCTCTACTGAAAAAAAAAAAAAACAAAAGTTAGCTGGGCATGGTGGTGCATGCCTGTAATCCCAGCTACTCCGGAGGCTGAGGCAGGAGAATCACTTGAACCCGGAAGGCGGAGTTTGCAGTGAATCAAGCTCCTGCTACTGCACCCCAGCCTGGGTGACAGCGCCAGACTGTCTCAGGAAAAATAAATAAATAAAATTAATGAAGCAAGTAAAAATTGTTTTAATCATAATTAATTCTTCAACTTAATAGTCTAAAAAGAGATAAAAGTTCTCTAACGGTTTCTGGACAGGTTTAGGGGGTTCCTCCCGGAAAATGTTGTCTTTCCCCCTACCTGCCTCCCACCACAACCTAAACCTAATAAACTCCCAAGTCGAATTGTTAATGACGTTTTAATTGAGGCCTGTACCCTTGAAAGAGCCATAATTTTTAAGCTGAGTTAGACATTTAGAAGATAACATCACTGATATTTTTCCTGTGATTTTTATGTCTAAATAAACGAAGAGAAGGGATTTCAAAAGTATTTATCATTTGCGAGAAACAGCTCTGAGGAGAGGAACATACATTTTTGTCACACAGAATATGGCATTGTTATATACATTTGTATAGAGTGAATGTGCACTATGCCAGTTGATGTTTATCATAGCCCTAAGACAGAAAAGAAACTTTTTATGTGAGGAACATGAACCTCTTTAAATTATCAGCCCAGAGAGGCATTTAAAATGTGACAGCAGACATATCTCACTCCCCATTTAACTAAAATAACGACCCTTAAAGTCATTTGCTAGGCAGGCTCCAGACTAACTGACTCCAAGTAGCTGTAAAATGCCACACACCTTATGGTTCAACAATGTACAGCCAATCACTAACCAGTGTTATTCTGTAAACCAATGAGAATGCCTGTCAAACAACTTTGGATCAGTCCACTCCTTGTTCCTGTTTGTCTTTAAAAACCTGCCTGTAACAAAGGCAAAGAGAGCGTTCCCCAAGGCAACCTGAAACGGTGTCCCAGGCAGCTGTCCTCCCTGTGGCTAAGGTCAACTCTATAAATTATATTTTGTGCCCCAGTTTCTTCCCTTAGGTAGACAGACCTTTGTGGTGCATAAGGGCTGTTGTAAAGAATAAATGATAAGTTCATTATTTCCTTCATCCCTTATTTCAACAAATATTGATTGCTGAAATCTTAATTTTAATTAAAATGTTTGGAAAGCAAGAGTCTTAAAATAAAACTAATGAAAGAAAGCAATTCCACTTCTTCCTTTAAGTGTTAACTATATACAAAGTTTTAAGGTTGACATTTTTAATACCTAAAATGAATTTCTTTATCCATAAGAGTGACTGTTCTTTAGATACCAAAACAACTCTAAAAAATTAATTGGCTCATAATACAAAGAATTTCAAACTAATTTTCAAAATGTACTCCCTGGATTGTTTTTTCACTCCCACAAACTTGGCACCTCTGCATTTATCAATGTCCCCAAGATTCCAGTTTGTATTTCCAGCTGCCCAAAGACACCTTCATTTCTGCCACCAAAATGACCATCTCCTTACCACATTTGAAAAAGAAATGTAAATAAAAGATAAAACTCTCTTTTTCGACTAATGGAAACATCATGTGTCCTCTACTCTAAACCCTTATAGTAGTTTCTTTCAGTAACAATAACATCGGATTTTATTGCATTTTGTTTTGTTCTTCTGCAACTTCATATGTGACAAACTTATGTGCCCAAAAAGAGACACTGCATGATACTTTAACTTTCATGTGGGCAATGACAAAGACTACCTAGTTCAATCCCATAGGCTTATCATTCAGGTGCAGCCTGGTACCCAGCAGGCATTAATGTGCATTTCTTCAATGAATAAAAGAATGAGCACCCTGCTCGAGGCCCAGCCAGGGCCAAGCCCTCCCCTTTCTCCTCCTTCTACCCTAATGAAGAGCATCTCTCCCAACTAGACAGGAAGACCTCATGGTCTTTGCTCCTCTCACCTGCATAACCAAGTCATGGCCAAGACTTATTCATTCTGCCTCTGAGACATTTCTCCATCCTGCCTGCTCCTCCAGTTCACCCTGTTGATGTCTGAAAGATGTTCACATTCAGTGCAGTTATCTTTCTGCAAAGTTTGATGTCAGAACCCCCACCACTCCTTTCTGCCCATCTCTTCTCACTAGCCCCCATTAATCTCATTGCTCCTGCTAGCATGCTTTCTATATGTAGATGGGATTAAGATTCACTCTTGCTGGATACCTGTCCCTGTCAATTTGTGAAGTCCCCAGTGATTGACATGGTATGGCCACCTGCCCGCCCAGGGGCCCCAGCTCTCAGTCTCACTCTTCCCCAATCTCTTGTGTGCTCTGTCCTCTAGTCACACAGATGACTGGGACCACAAACAAAGGATTGTGATGCTGGCAGCACAGTTCACATTGAGTATTGGGCCAACACACCAAAGTCAGTAATGCCCACCAACTGGACCCCACAGGGCCTTCTAACAGGCTTTTCTGCATCCTTTTATTCCACCCACATTACAAATATAGTGAGCTTTTAAAAGCAAGTCTTATTGACCTTCTTCTTAAAATCTGTCAGTGTTTTCCTGTTGTTCTCAGGGTTTTGTTTTAAGCAGAAATGTACTGTGATTTATGAGACTCTGCCCCTGATAGCCAGCCCTGCTCTCCAGGCTCAGCTCACCTTTGCTCTTCAGCCAAAGCCACCATCTTCTGTTTACCAAAACGTGCTGTGCTCCTCCCGGTATGCATATCCAGTATGTGACTCTTGCACCTAACATTCCCTCTGCCAAGAACATTCCACTTGCTCCTCACTTGGTAATTCCTCTTTACTCTTCAAATTTGTCCTCAAATGTCACTTCCTCAGATTAAATCTTTCTAGGGCACCCTCTTTACAATTTTATATTGCAACTTAGCTAAATTGGAAACACACGCGTGTGCGCGTGCACACACACACACATACATATAAGATACTCTATGTGAATACTACAAACAACTTTATTCTCATAAACTTGACAATGTAAAAAAAATGGAAAAATTCCTAAACAAAAAATCACAAACTACCAAAACTCAATTGGGATGAAATAAACAAATTGAGTAGTCCTATAACTATCAAATAAATCGAATTTGTAATTTAGAAATTCCCAAAAATGAAATAGTCAGTCCTAGATGGTTTCATTGGAGAATTCTAACAACATTTTTTAAAGAATAACACCCACATTACACAATCTCTTCCAAGAAATAGAAGACTAGAGAACACATCTCCACTTATTCACTGAGGTCAGTATTTCCCTGACAACAAAATTAGTCCAAAATAGTACAAAAAAAAGAAAACTACAGACCAATATCTCTCATGAACGTAGGCAAAAAAGTTCTTGGCAAAACATTATCAAATCAAATCTAGTAAATATAAAAGGAATTATATATTTCCCATGACCAATTGAAATTTATTTCAAATGTACAGGCCTAGTTCAACATTCAGAAAACCAATCACTATAACCAATCACAGTAAACATGGTAAAGAAAAAAATGTATAATCATACCATTTTACACAGAAAAAACACTTGACAAAATCCGACATCTGTTCATGATTAAAGAAAAAAAGAAACTTAGAAAACTACAAATGGAGCAGAAGTCAACCTTATAAAGAGCATCTATAAAAGTCCAACAGTAAACAATGGTCAGTGGTAAAAGACTGAATGATTTCTCTTAAGATCAAGAACAAGAAAATGATTTCCCCTAAGATTAGAAACAGGAGTGTCACTGCTCTTATTCATGATAAGTATCAGAAATTGCAGCCAGAGCAACAAGGCAAGAAAAAGAAATAATAGGCATACAAATTGGAAAGAAAAAAATAAAACTGTTGTAATTTGTACATGAGAAAATCACAAAGATTACAAATGAATATACTAAAAACAACTAAAAATCTCCTAGAAATAACAGGTGATTTCAGCAAGATTGCATGAAATAAGATAAATACACAAAAATCAATTTCATTTCTACATGCTAACAATGAACTTGTAGAATTCACAATCTGAAACACAAAACCATTTATAATCACACCAAAGAAAATGAAATACTTAGAACATGTTTATAGGATCTGTATTCTTAAAATTACAAAATGCTGATTAAAGAAACTAATGAATATCTAAATAAATGGAAAGACATACAATGTTTGTGGATTGAATAACTCAACATAATAAAGGTGTCACTACTTCCCAAATTTGATCCTGATGTATAATGCAATTCCTATCAAAATTTAGCCAGGTTCTTTTTCTAGTAAAATGATATGATTATATAATTTTTTCTTTACTGTGTTAATGTGATTGGTTATAGTGATTGGATTGATTACATGTCTTTGCTATTGTGAATAGTGCTGCAAAGAAGAACGTGTGCATGTATCTTTATAACAGAATGATTTATATTCCTTTGGGTATATACCCAGTAATAGTATTGCTGGATCAAATGGTATTTCTGGTTTTAGATCCTTAAGGAATCACCACACTGTCTTCCACAATGGTTGAACTAATTTACATTCCCACCAATAGTGTAAAAGGGTTCCTATTCCTCTACAGCCTCGCTAGCATCTGTTGTTTCTTGACGTTTTAATAATCGCCACTCTGACTGGCATGAGATGGTATCTCATTGTGGTGATGGTATCTCATTGTGGTTTTGATTTGCATTTCTCTAATGATCAGTGATGTTGTGCTGTTTTTCATATATTTGTTGGCTGTATGAATGTCTTCTTTTGAGAATTTTCTATTCATGTCCTTTGCCCACTTTTTAATGGGGTTGTTTTTTTTTCTTGTAATTTTGTTCAAGTTCCTTGCAGATTCTGGATATTAGACCTTTGTCAGAGGGATATGTGATGAATTACATTTATTGATTTGCATATGTTGAACCAGTCTTGCATCCCAGTGATGAGGCCGACTTGATCATGGTAGGTAAGCTTTTTTATGTGCTGCTGGATTCGGTTTGCCGGTATTTTATTGAGGTTTTCACATCAATGTTCATCTGAAGTGTTGGCCTGAAGTTTCCCTGTTTTGTTGTATCTCTGACAGGTTTTGGTATCAGGTTGATGCTAGCCTCATAAAATGAGTTAGGCAGAAGTTCCTCCTTTTCAGTTGTTTGGAATAGTTTCAGAAGGAATGGTACCAGCTCCTCTTTGAAACTCTGGTAGAATTAACTGTAAATCTGTCTGGTCCTGGTTTTTTGTTTGTTTATTTGTTTGCTTTTTGGTTGATAGGCTATTTATTACTGCCTCAATTGCAGAACTTGCTATTGGTCTATTCAGGAATTTGACTTCTTCCTGGTTTAGTCTTGGGATGGTGTATGTGTCCAGGAATTTATCGGTTTTTTCTAGATTTTCTAGTTTATTTGAATAGAGGTGTTTATACTATGCTATTATTGTGTGGAAGTCTAAGTCTCTTTGTATGTCTTTAAGAACTTGTTTAATGATTTTAAGTGCTCCTATATCGGATGCATATAGATTTAGGAGTATTCATTCTTCATGTTGAATTGATCCCTTTACCATTATGTAATGTCCTTCTTTGTCTTTTTTTATCTTTGTTGGTTTAAAGGACAGACAAGTTTATTCTAAGTTTTACAAGGAAAGACACAGGATCTAACTAGCTAAAAAGATAATTCACAAAATTTGAAAAAGAAGAATTTATTGAGAAGAATCAATCTAAGAAATGTTAAGGATTACTACATAGCTACAGTTTCAAGACAGTGTGGTATCAGAGGAGAAGTAGACATATAGGTCAATGAAATAAAATGGAGAACCCCAAAATAGACCCATACAAATATATTCAAATAATTTTTGACATCAGAATAATTCAAATAAAAGATTGTAGTAAGGTCACATGTCAGTGAGGATGCGGGTGAACTGATTACTCACATCGCTGGTGGGAATATAAAATATCACAATTCTGGAAAAGAATGTGGCAGTTTCTCATAAAACCAATTTTTACCATTGACCCAGCAATTACTCTATTTGGCATTTGTACTAGAGAAACGAAAACAAATGTACACAAAAATACCTGTTCATAAAAGATCACAGATTTTTATTCATAAAACCCAAAATGTGGAAACAACCAAATATACTTCAGTGTTTAATCAAAGGGTTAAACAACCTGTGCTTACATCCATACCATGGAATACTACACAGCAACAGTGAAAGAAATGAGCTCCTGATGCATGCCACAAATTGGCTGGATCTCAAGGGAATGACACTGAGTGAAAAGCCCATCTAAAATGTTACATATTGCATGAGTCCACCTATGCAGCACTATTGAAATGACATTATTAAAGAGACAAGAAGCGATTAGTGGTTACCAGTAGCTGAGGAAGATGAGGACAAATGACAGGGACTATAAAAGGGGGGCAGGGTCAATCCTTGTGACGAAACTGTTATTTTGACTGTTGCAGTGATCACACACAGCTACTCAGATGGTAAAGCTGAGTAGAACTAAACTCCCATGGTTGGGGGAGAACAGTGTACATATAAAAACAGAAAATCTGAATAATATCCCTGGATTATGTCAGTGTCAATTTCCTCACTGTGATATTGCACTATAGTTTTATCGGACGTTAGTTACCATTAAAGGATACCGAGTGACCGGTATACAAGATTTCTCTGTATTATTTCTTACAACTTCATGTGAATCCACAGTTATCTCAAGTAGTTTTTAAAATTTAGACAAAAGGGGGGACAAAACATCAACAAATGAAGAAAATGTTTATATATATAAACATTTTATATATATAAACAATAAAACTTTTATATAAATATAAAAATTGTACATATAAATGTGTGTGTGTGTGTGTGTGTGTATATATATATCAGAGAACAAGATAGCAGAAGTGAAGCCAGACAAATAAGCTATAACAAATTTCATGGACAGTGACTGTTTTGTTTGCCACACTAAGCGTTTGATGATTATCATAGGAAAATAGAAAGAGAATGTTTCCTGATAAGAAGAAACGTAGCCCAAGCCTGAAGCACTGGCAGATACTGTAAAGAGAATCAAATGCAGCATGCTGAAAGAGCACAGGCTTTGGAACCAATGGAGCCTGTTGGTGATCTATAATTTAATCAAAAGTTTCCTAAAATTTAATAAATTCTGAAATATAAGTGGAACAATAGGTAGTCATTCAGTTCCAGTAAAGTATTTCTGCAACATTATCAATTTGCAGAAGGGCAAAGAGACACACAAATGCTCTTCTCGCTTCATTTGAAATTAAAGTTCTTTTGCCATCTCATTAAATGAAACAAACGAAGTGACTTTAAAAGTACACTATCTGGAAATCCACGTGAGAGCCAGGATGGAATGAAGGAGGCAACTTCCACTTTTAATAATCCCTACTTTTTTTTCTTTTTCTTTTTTTTTTTTTTTTTTGAGACAGGGTCTCACTCTGTTGCCCAGGCTGGAGTGCAGTGGCATGATCTCGGCTCACTGTAACCCCCACCTCCCGGGTTCAAGCTATTCTCCTGCCTCAGCCTCCTGAGTAGCTGGGATTACAAGTGCCCACTACCATGCCTACTAATTTGTTTTGGGTTTTTTTGTTTTTTGTTTTCTGGTTTTTTTTGAGACAGAGTCTCACTTTGTCCACCAGGCTGGAGTAGTGCATTGGCGCAATCTTGGCTCACTGCAACCTCTACCTCCCAGGTTCAAGCGATTCTCATGCCTCAGCCTCCCAACTAGCTGGGATTAGCAGTACCTGCCACCACACCTGGCTACTTTTTGTATTTTTAGTAGAGTTGGGGCCTTGCCATGTTGGCCAGGCTGGTCTTGAACTCTTGACCTCAGGAGATCCACGCACCTTGGCCTCCCAAAATGCTGGGATTACAGGCATGAACCACAGTGCCCGGCCCCTACTTTTGTCTTTGTTTGTTTGTTTGAAGATGTTTATCTTGGTCAGTTGGGAATATCTGGAATAAATGTTGGAACCTTTATTTTTTTGATGTGCTGAGAGACAGAGAAAGGAAGGAAGGAGGGAGGGAAGGAAGGAAGGAGGGAGGGAAGGAAGGAAGGAAAGAAGGAAGGAAGGAAGGAAGGAAGGAAAGAGAGAAAGACAGAAAGAACAGAGAGAGAGAGAGAGAGAGAAAGAAAGAAAGAAAGAAAGAAAGAAAGAAAGAAAGAAAGAAAGAAAGAAAGAAAGAAAGAAAGAAAGAGAAAGAAGGAAGGAAGGAAGGAAGGAAGGAAGGAAGGAAGGAAGGAAGGAAGGAAGGAAGGAAGGAAGGAAGGAAGGAAGGAAAGAAATTGACCACTCCAGCCTGGGAGACAGAGTGAGGCTCCGTCTCAAAAAAAAAGAAAGAAAGACAGAAAGACAGAAAGACAGAAAGACAGAAAGACAGAAAGAAAGAAAGAAAGAAAGAAAGAAAGAAAAGAAAGGAAGGAAAGAAGGAGAGAAAAAGAAGAAAGAAAAAGAGAGAGAGAAGGTAAAGAGAGAGAAAAAGAGAAAAAAAAAGAAAGAGAGCGAGAAGGTAAAGAGAGAGAAAAAGAGAAAGAGAAAGAAAGAAGAAAGAGAGAGAGAAAGGAAGGAAGGAAGGAGAAAGAAAGAAAGAGAGAGAGAAAGAAAGAAAAGAAAGAAAGAAAGAAAGAAAGAAAGAAAGAAAGAAAGAAAGAAAGAAAGAAAGAAAGAAAGAAGGAAAGAAATAAAGAAGGAAAGAAGGAAAGAAGGAAAGAAAGAAAGAAAGAAAGAGAAAGAAAGGGAAGGAAGAAAGAAAGGAATTCATTTTAAACTCTGTAAATGACGTTTACTGATACGATACTATTAATTTTAAGATGGATGTTGACGATACAACAAATTGTTGAGAAAGCCACTTATTTGTTATTTTGTCATCTATTGCTTACTTTGAGAAAATACCAAGTGCCTATAAGATAACTTAAATATAAAACTGGCTCTAGACGATTGCTATCCAATGGAATGAAATCTTAAAGGACTTTTCATCAGTAATTCAGTGGTATGTCAAGATTAAGATTCTAGCTTTCAAAAAACCTCAAACGCTACTCAAAGAAAAATTAATACAAAACAAATGGAAGAAAGTCAATACAACAAACAAATAACAAAAAAAATAACCCTGATTCTGTTGGCCCAGCCCCTCTACCTTGCTTCCATTTAAAAATCCTATCCATCTCTCTAGCAAGTCTTTAAAATACAAAATTATCTTCAAATTTATATTCTTATAAAAAGCTAATTAAAAGAAAGTATGAACTAAAGCAGCAGATTTATTCATTTTCAGGCTACCTGATCTAAACCAGAAGGCAAATGGACATCCTGTTCCCAGAGTCATGTCTCCTTTCAGGCCAAGACGGTGAAACATCACCTTGCCTCCATCCTGTCCTCTAACCTTCCTACTCCGTCAGGTACAGAAGCCCAGGCACCCTGAGGTCAACCTCCACACTCTTCCAAGAGTCACGGCAACATGAGAGAAATTCTCCACCACTACTCCTTTTTTTTTTTTTTTTTTTTTTTTTGAGGTGGAGTCTCACTCTGTGGCTGGAGTGCAGTGGTGATGCTGGAATGCAGTGGTGCAACCTCAGCTCGGTGCAACCTCGGCTCACTGCAACCTCCACCTCCCAGGTTCAGGTGATTTTCCTGTCTCAGCCTCCCGAGTAGCTGGGATCACACCACGCTCAGCTAATTTTTGTACTTTTAGTAGAGAGAGGGTTTCACCATGTTGACCAGGCTGGTCTTGAACTCCTGACCTCAGGTGATCCTTTTGCCTCGGCCTCCCAAAGTGCTGGGATTACAGGCGTGAGCCACCACGCCCAGCCTTACCATTCTTTTTTAAGACACACAGTTTCACAGTTCTTTAGCAAGACTTTCTATTAGCAAGACTTCCATCTCCAGAAAGCTCCAGAGATGTAGGCATCATCTCTAGATTTAGTTAAACCCCTCATCTTCAAGAATTCTTTCTCAAGGGACAGTGCCAAAATGCACCTGCAATTAAAGAAGCATCCATTTGAGGAATCAGGTGTCAGTCTTCTCTTCTTGCAGGACTTCTCAATCTCTCCAAGATATTATCTTAAAGCAGTCCCACCCCTAGTAGAAGAGGGAGTGGCCACCAACCATGGAACTTCCTGAAAGCCCAAGGACACTGATTACAGTTGATTTTCTCCCCTGTCCTCTCTTCATCTAGAACAGGCAAAGGGTGTCAGGCAATGGATAATTATAGAAGCGTCTCGTCTGTGTCCTATTAGGGTACCGTTAACTTTCTTTATAAGGAGGGGAAACTGAGCATCCATTGTTGGCATTGGTGAGTCTTGGTTACCATTTCTGGAGCAACAGATAAGTCCCCCTCAAAAGCTTGTTACATATGTAGTGTTTATCTCAGGGCTGTGGTATTAGGGAGGTGGATAGGTGAACTTCTATTATCTACTTTAGAAGCTCCAGTAATGTCTATTTGTTGCTTCTTGTGGTTGAAGAAAATGTTTTTGTTGTTTGTTTATTTTTTGAGACAAGGTCTCACTCTGTGGCCCAGGCTAGAGTGTAGTGGTGTGATCACAGCTCACTGCAGCCTAGACTTCACTGGCTCAGGTGATTCTCCCACCTCAGCCTCCCAAGTAGCTGGGACTACAGGTGCACGCCACCATGCCCAGCTAATTTTTGTATTTTTGGTAGAGACAGGATTTCACCGTGTTGGCCAGGCTGGTCTTGAACTCCTGGGCTCAAGGGACCCTCCCACCTCAGCCTCCCAAAGTGCTGGGATTAAAGTGTGAGCCACTGTGCCAAGCCAAATGTGCTGATTTACAGTTAACAAAGAAACCTATCAAATATTTTTAAGAAAAACAAAAAGCTATAGACTAATATGGAAAATATTTTATTCTAAACAAAAAAACTTATGATGGAGTTTTGTTTGTCTATAGCATGAAATTCAGGCTTCTCCTTGTGAGACTTAAAGACCTAATCCAACCTTCCTTCCTGGTGCCCACCCTCTCCACTGGACATGGGTACCCCAGACACACACACCATGCACTGCTGCAGGCAAATAGTGTGCTCCTTCACTTTTCTTTTTAATTGTCAGTGTTATTTCATTCTTCTACATTGCTCTTTGCCATCTTTGCCACCACCATCAGGTGAACTCAGTTGCTCTCCAGTATTTTTAAGTGAACTCACAATGTAGAAGGGTGGGAGAAGTATGAGTTAATTTACTCTCAGTGGAGAATTACAAACTAACCACAACACAATGTGGACAGAAACAACATGTGGCATGTTTAATGTGGCATGCAAGCAAGGATTAAGAAGAAATTCATTTTCCCCTGGAATGCCAAGGAGAGGTCCAAATTGATGCCCTTTTTTTTTCGAGCTGGGTTTTGGATTGCAATTGAACCAGGAAATAAGGGGAGTGGCAGAGCTAGGGCAATGCTCCAGCTGTCCGGAAACACTTTTGGGCTACACCTTAAAACGTGTTCAAGTACAATTAGCTGGTGTCACACTAGCTCTGTCTTTTAGCTAAATAGGATCAAACTTGGGTCAATTCCCAGGTCATAGTTTTAATGAATTCAACCTGGTCATTGAAGCAATAAAAGATTTGTTTGTGTTTAAAAGTCACCTTATTCCAAAATAGCAGGAGTAGGGAAAGAGCTCATTTTCAGAGAACAGCCTGCCTGGGGGTCTGATCTCAGCTTCCACACACAAGCTGGCAGGATGGAAAAGGGTTATTTATCCTCCCTGGGTTGCAGTTTCCTCTTGTTTACATAGCAGCAATAACAGTACCTCTAAAAGCATCTGAGTGTGAGTGGTAAATGAGTTAATATATTGAGAATGATTAGCAAGGTAATTTACTCAAGCTCATTTGAATAGTTAGTGTAGGACACAGTCAGATGGCTTCTAACTCAAAGCTTCCTAGTCATATGACAGCGGCCGCTAAGCTACTAAGTGACAAATCATAAGACACATGGGGGACTTACACACACATGTGGTCAGTTTGCATCAGTAATTGATTCTCTAAATATCAAATGAATGTTTGCCTACTTTTTTGAGATTGACTCCTCATGAATAAGGTGAACTGAGTGAGTTTGATCTCTTTCTTCTAGTGCATGTTTCAGAAGTGGGGATGGAAAGGGTTTTGTCCTCAGTGGAGATCATCTTTCTGTTCATTGACACGGGCCCTGGCAGGGAGAGCTGGGATTGCCTCAGAAGGTGAGCAGCTCAAACCCTGCATTGTGGGTGAGCAGGCAGGCAGGCAGGCAGGGTGGCGCACTCCTGAGTGCCACTGCATTCCTGCAGGCCACCTGGTCCCGACTGGAGCACAGCATCACTGCCTGGGCCGAGGCTTACTGTCCTGGATTAGCAAGAACAGCTGGAAGGTTTGTTTGGGCATGGGGTGAAGGAGGGGTTATTTTTAAAAACTGTGAACAAGTGACCATAGAATTAAAAAGGAACTGAGGATTGGGACAAAGAACAACATGAGGTCACAAGCCCGTGGGTCCACTCAAGTGTCCAGAAGCCCCTACCTTCCTCAGTAGCCTCCTGCCGTGGGTCTTTCCCCTGGTTCATGGGGAAAACGCTCATCAGTCCAAATGCCTACCTTAAAATACTCAGCAGTCCGAAACAACCTGCCAAAACTACCTGGGAGAGTGCAGTGTTTGTTTTCAAAATTAAGGCACTAAAAATAAGCAGAATGCATTTCATAGGAGATATGCACTAAAAATAAGCAGAATGCATTTCATAGCAGAATGCATTTCATAGGAGAATGCATTTCATAGGAGATAAATGATGAGTGAATGGGTGTAGCACACCAACATGCACATGTATACATATGTAACAAACCTGCACGTTGTGCAATGTACCCTAGAACTTAAAGTATAATAATAAAAAAAGAAACGCAGTTTATTTAAAACTACCTATTGTCTCCTTCAAGTTCCTTAGAGTTCATTATGAATTTGAAGGCATAAGCAGTTTAAGTATGATAGGATAAAATTAGCCAATACCTGAAAAAATCAAGTTAAAAGGAATAGTTATGAATTCCTTTAAAATAATTTTAAACATTTTGGTATCAGTATTAATTACATGCTCTAAATTATTCATTGATACTAATTATGTAACACAAGGAGGTACAATTACTTCAAGGAATGTCTGCAGATGATTATATAAAAATAATTTTCTAAGGTACATCCTATGACACTCTTGGAAGGTTTAAGATTTTAAATAGATACTATTCTATAGTCATGGGTCACCTAACGACGAGGATATGTTCTGAGAAATATGTGTTCTGAGAAATATGTTCTTAGAAGATTTCAATGTTGTGCAGATATCATAGAGCATCCTTACACAAAGCTATATGATAGAGCCTACCACGCTCCTAGGCTATATGGTATAGCCATCAACACCTGTGCAGCGTGTCACCGCACTGAGTACTGTAGGCAACTGAAACATAATGGTAAGTATAGTGTATCTAAACATATCTAAACATAGAAAAAGTACAGTAAAAATACAGCATAAAAGATTAAAAACGGTCCACCTGCACAGGGCACTCACCTTGAATGCAGCATGCAGGATGGAAGTTGCTCAGGGTGAGTCAGTGATTGAGGGGTGAGTGAATGCAAAGGCCTAGGACATTACTGTACACTACTGTAGACTTCATTAACACTGAACAGCTACACTAAATTTATTTTTGTTTATTTATTTATTTTTGAGATGGAGTCTTACTCTGCTGCCAGGCTGGAGTACAGTGGCGCGATCTCACCTCACTGCAACATCCGACTCCCTGGTTCAAGCGATTCTCCTGCCTCAGCCTCCTGAGTAGCTGGGATTACAGGCACACACCACCATGCCCAGCTAACTTTTGTATTTTTAGTAGAAACAGGGTTTCACCATGTTGGCCAAGATGGTCTCCATCTTCTGACCTCGTGATCCTCCCACCTCGACCTCCCAAAGTGCTGGGATTATAGGCCTGAGCTCCCACACCCAACCCACTAAACTTATTTTTAAAATTTTTCTTTCTTCAATAAAAATTAACCTTAGCCTATGTAACATTTTTACTTTAGAAAGTTTTTATATTTTTCAACATTTTTATCCTTTTGTAACACTTAGCTTAAAACACAAACACATTGTACAGCTGTACAAAATTTTTTTAAATCCTTATTTACAAGCTTTTTAAAATTTTTTGTTGAAAACTAAGACACAGACACACACACTATCCCAGGCCTGCACAGGGTCAGGATCATCCATATCGCTGTCTTCCACCTCCGCATCATATCCCACTGGAAGGTCCTTAGGGGCAAAAACACGCATGGAGCTGTCATCTCTATGATAACAATGCCTCCTTCTCGATACCTCCTGAAGGACCTGCCTGAGGTTCTTCTTTAGTAGGTTCATTTATACCAACATCACCACAAATGCCTGAGTAATGCATTGCTCTGTGACAGTAAGACAGCTATGAGGGTGATAGGAACTTTTCAGCTGCATAATAATCATATGGGACCACTGTCATATACACTGTCTATCATTCACCAAAACGTCATTAGGTGGTGCATGACTGTATTATCTGACAATCAGTGTAAACCCAGGATAACATTTAAGCAAGGGCTCTTTGTAAATCTGTCTTTAGTTCCAGATGGCAGGAGATGATGTTCTCTTATTTACTACCCTGACAGTTATCAAACCTACCTGAAAGTCCTTTTCTTCAAGCCAGTCCCCAGTGCCCTAAGGTGTTAGAGGAAATGTGATATGACTCCCCCAAACATGCATTCTTTCAGGGAACAGGTTTTATAACACACACGCAGTCCCCCAGCTGCCCCAGGGCAGGGTATTCATAAAGTGTAAGAGTAGCTGCCATGAGGCCACCAGGAAAGAGTAAACCAAATGCCACCCACTGCCACCCACGCAAAACGCCCGAGAATCCCTGAGCCCTCCTTTGATGACGGCCCCCCAGGGATGGACGAAACCTTCCTTATCATGGAACTTCATGCCCTGGCTGACCTCCAAGTCGTTCCTCAGATGAGATCCTCAAAGCCCTGTTTACAGGAGCTCCTCCGATGGGGATTCTGGGATTATTTGCTTCATTTTCTGGAGCTCTGAACATCAGTAGGGATTGGATTAGGTCTCAGGGAGCTGCTGCGTTGCCAGGAACCCCAGGTAAAGCTGCACCACCTGGCAAGTCCCTAACCCAGGTCTTCCTCACGATCTTTTGCTTCATCCCATGGTAACTGAAATACTGCTCTACCCCTAGGGAATGTGGAGGCTGATGTATGTGTGTTGAATTTAGATATTGAAATACTTGGGAAATGCGTTCCATAAAGCCAATGATTTATAAATTCCAATGAACTACACTGATCATCAGTGTGCATGTCCCACTCCACTTCCCTTATATCCCTTCTTCTCTCAAAGAATACACTCTTTACTCAGGACAGGTACAGCCCAGACTTGTGTACAGTATAGACTTGTTAAAAATATCCCAGGCCCTGCTGAGAATAATAGAAACGATTGCCTCCAATGTACCTCATCAAGCAACATTCACACACACCAATCAAAACACTCTCAAAAAACAGGAGAAAAGTTCACAAATGATCCAAAGTAGACAACATATTGACCTCTTCATGAATATGAACCACATCAATATTTATGTTCATAATTTATCTCGGAGCTTAGATCTGAATTATAGGCTGCAAGTGGACTAAATTGCCTAGATCCAGCCCAGCACGTCAGCTTCCCAGCAAACATGACGGAAGAGCCAACTGAAAACAAAATCCCTTTTTACTGCATTATCTACCCAAAGTTTAGGTTGTTGCTCAACATAGACAACCTTCTCAAAAGCACAATTTGCCTTTACTAATACAGTAGTCCTTGCTTACCGTGGTTTTGCTTTCAAGTTACCTGTGGTCAGCCATGGTGGGGAAATAGGTAAATACGGTAAAATAAGCTATTTTGAGAGAGGGGGGAGAGAGACAGAGAGAGAGGGAGAGGTCACATTCACATACTTTTTATTAAAGCATATTGTTATTATTGTTCTGTTTTATTAGTTATTGCTAATATCTACTGTGCCTAATTTATAAATTAAACTTTATCATAGGTATGTACACATAGGAAGAAATAGTACATACAGGGTTCAGCACTATCCACGGTTTCAGGTATCCACTGGGGGCCTCACCATGTATGCCCCCATGAAGAAGCGGGGATGGTTGTAAACAGACAGTTTAGACAGAGAACTCTTCCCTAGCTAGGGACAAAAGTTACAAACGCTTTGGTAGTTTTTAATTTTCTGCTGAGGCAGGGAAAAAATACAAAGTCTATCCAGAGAAAACGCCAGTTATTTTTTTTTCAAAGTTTTAATCTTTATAGAGGAAAAGTGCTTTCAGACAGTTGCAAAGATTTTTCAAAAAAAGAAATATCATTGCTCTTATTTTGCCAAGAAAAATTGAGATACTTCATCATAGGTCATATCAACATGTTCTGGGTAACAAAATTCTCATTCTTACAAGGCTAAATATGTAAGCACATGTGCTCTAATCTTAATTATCTGAAAGCTCAAAATTACTGATAAAATATAATTTACAATGACATGAGACTCTATTGACATACATCAGAATTAAAGATCATGTTTTTAAGATCAAATGCTATTAAATCTTTATTTTCTGAGTAATTCCTGTAAATTTGATTGAGTTCTTTGTAGATTCTGGATATCTTTGTCAGATGAGTAGATTGCAAAAATTTTCTCCCTTTCTGTAGGTTGCCTGTTCACTCTGATGGTAGTTTCTTTTGCTGTGCAGAAGCTCTTTAGTTTAATTAGATCCCACTTGTCAATTTTGGCTTTTGTTCCCATTTCTTTTGGTGTTTTGGACATGAAGTCCTTGCTCATGCCTGTGTCCTGAATGGTATTGCCTAGGTTTTCTTCTAGGGTTTTTATGGTTTTAGGTCTAATATTTAAGTCTTTAATCCATCTTGAATTAATTTTTGTATAAGGTGTAAGAAAGGGATCCAGTTTCAGCTTTCTACATATGGCTAGCCAGTTTTCCCAGCACCATTTATTAAATAGGGAATCCTTTCCCCATTTCTTGTTTTTGTCAGGTTTGTCAAACATCAGATGGCTGTAGATGTGTGGTATTATTTCTGAGGGCTCTGTTCTGTTCCATTTGTCTATGTATCTGTTTTGGTACCAGTACCATGCTGTTTTGGTTACTGTAGCCTTGTAGTATAGTTTGAAGTCAGGTAGCATGAGGCCTCCAGCTTTGTTCTTTTGACTTAGGATTGTCTTGGCAATGCAGGCTCTGTTTTGGTTCCATATGAACTTTAAAGTAGTTTTTTCCAATTCTGTGAAGAAAATCGTTGGTAACTTGATGGGGATAGCACTGAATCTATAAATTACCTTCGGCAGTATGGCCATTTTCACAATATTGATTCTTCCTATCCATGAGCATGGAATGTTCTTCCATTTATTTGTGTCCTCTTTTATTTCACTGAGCAGTGGTTTGTAGTTCTCCTTGAGGAGGTCCTTCACATCCTTTGTATATTGGATTCCCAGGTATTTTATTCTCTTTGAAGCAGTTGTGAATGGGAGTTCACTCATGATTTGGCTCTCTGTCTGTTATTGGTGTGTAAGAATGCTAGAGACTTTTGCACATTGATTTTATAGCCTGAGATTTGCTGAAGTTGCTTATCAGCTTAAGGAGATTTTGGGCTGAGACAATGGGGATTTCTAAATATACGATCATGTCATCTGCAAACAGAGACAATTTGACTTCCTCTTTTCCTAATTGAATACCCTTTAATTCTTTCTCCTGCCTGATTGCCCTGGCCAGAACTTCCAACACTATGTTGAATAGGAGTGGTGAGAGAGGGCATCCCTGTCTTGCACCAATTTTCAAGGGGAATGCTTCCAGTTTTTGCCCATTCAGTATGATATTGGCTGTGGGTTTGTCATAAATAGCTCTTGTTATTTTGAAATATGTTCCATCAATACCGAATTTATTGAGAATTTTTATCATGAAGGGCTGTTGAATTTTGTCAAAGGCCTTTTCTGCATCTATTGAGATAATCATGTGATTTTTGTCTTTGGTTCTATTTATATGCTGGATTATGTTTATTGATTTGCATACGTTGAACAAGCCTTGCATCCCAGAGATGAAGCCCACTTGATCAAGGATATGAACAGACACTTCTCAAAAGAAGACATTTATGCAACCAACAGACACATGAAAAAATGCTCATCATCACTGGCCATCAGAGAAATGCAAATCAAAACCACAATGAGATACCATCTCACACCAGTTAGAATGGTGATCATTAAAAAGTCAGGAAACAATAGGTGCTGGAGAGGATGTGGAGAAATAGGAACACTTTTACACTGTTGGTGGGACTCTAAACTAGTTCAGTCATTGTGGAAGACAGTGTGGCAATTCCTCAAGGATCTAGAACTAGAAATACCATTTGACCCAGCCATCCCATTACTGGGTATATACCCAAAGGATTATAAATCATGCTGCTATAAAGACACATGCACACATATGTTTACTGCAGCACTATTCACAATAGTAAAGACTTGGAACCAACCCAACTGTCCATCAATGTCAAACTGGATTAAGAAAATGTGGCACATATACATCATGGAATACTATTCAGCCATAAAAAAGGATGAGTTCGTGTCCTTTGTAGGGACACGGATGCAGCTGGAAACCATCATTCTCAGCAAACTATCGCAAGGAGAGAAAACCAAACACCGCATGTTCTCACTGACAGGTGGGAATTGAACAATGAGATCACTTGGATACAGGAAGGGGAACATCACAGACCGGGGCCTGTCATGAGGTGGGGGAAGGGGGTATGGATAGCATTAGGAGATATACCTAATGTAAATAACAAGTTAATGAGTGCAGCACACCAACATGGCACATGTATACATATGTAACAAACCTGCAGGTTGTGCACTTGTACCCTAAAACTTGAAGTATAATAAAAATGCATATATATATATATATATATATATATAAAATTTCTGAGTAATTCCTTTATACACTTTGTCCCTATCAAAGTATCTTTCATTTTGTTCTAAAATTTTACCACCACTTCCAATCCATGACTTCTCTGTGAAAAATGAATAAGTGAATTGGCGTGTTTATTTTACACTATGCTGGAGCTCATGTTTTCTCTGATATCTCACACAATTACTTCAGATATTAGATGACTGTCTGACCCCAGGTCACCATAGATTCGAAAGGTCTCAGCAGAAAAAAGGGAATTTGCATTAGAATATTTGGTCTCATTAAAAACGAAGTCCTCCAATCATGCCATCTGACCATGCCCAGATTCCACAGTGAACAAACTATAAGAAGCTGGGGTGGGAAACAGACGTGTGCTTTAATACTTTTTCTTTCTGACTTCCTCATAATTCTACCCAGTCCTCAATAATCCTAAAAGAAAATAAAGGTTTAGAAAACTAAACTCTTGTAAGATTATACTTTCCTTCTAATTTTCCCTCTTTATCAGTTAAGAGAAATACTTCTGTCCTTCAACTCAGGCGTAGAAGTGTTCCTGAAACAAACGGAGGGTTGGGCTGCTATTCCTCGTGGCCCAATAACAAGATGCAGATGAACTGGGGAGGAAGAGAGTTTTTATTTCTGCCACCAGTTACAAGGAGAAGGCCTGGAAATTATCGCTAGATCAACTCAAAATTACAAAGTTTTCCAGGGTTTATACACCTTCTAAACTATATGTCTACATGTAAGTGTGCATTCATCTAAACAACAAATAAGTGATTAATTTCTTCTAATCTATAACTAAGGTCTGAATCCTGAAGACCTTCCTCTGGAGCTTCAGTAAATTTACTTAAACTCAGTGGGTCCAGGTGCTGGAGTGATTACCCTTATCTTGTCTCTTGTTAAATCACAGAGGTTTGGGGAGTTCTTTTGGACCCCTCATAAACTTGTTTGTGGAGGCCTGGGGAGTTTCTTCAGACCCCCAATAAAACTCGTTTAATCCTAAATGGGTCCTGTTAAGAATGCCTTCATTATCTTACCATGCTTTAAGGCCCAGGAAAGGCCTACGCAAGACTCTTGGTGGGCTTTTGTTACATTTCAGCCTTTGTATAAGGGCACTGGCTCTCTCAGCTTTTAATATTTAACCCCTCAGTCAGTGCGGAAACAGTTGTTATGGAGGCCTACGTTAGTGAGACCTGGCCTGCCACAGAAGGGCTACGTAATGCAGATCATGTATTCCAGCATCGTGAACCTCTGTCACCTACAATCTCCTGACTAAAGGATGTGGGGTGGGCTTGGGTGTGCCCACACCTCCACAGTAAGTTGTACTGTCCTCATTGTTCATTTTCCCAATGCCCCTCTTATTTAAAATTACTGTTCACGCCTTTAGTGATATTTGTACTATAAGAAAGAATCAAGTTATACCTCAGGGAATCTGTTTGGCATTGAAGGAAAAATCTTGACTTTGATGGCAGATGGAAGTTAATTTGGTGGTCACCTCTCAGCTCCTCGTGAATACTTACCACATTATAAAGTCTGCTCACAGAGAATGAGCAGGTGTGAGGCATACCCAGGGGCACAAATGTCTACAAATGGGGTAGCTGTGATGTCTCAGATTAAGACCAAGGTGTCTGCCAGAGTCCTGGGGAAAGGCTTCGCAGCGACTGCCAACATGCGGCTGCCTCCAGCCGGTGCCATTCGTCCTGCACATCAGTGAGTATTTGGCCATTTACAATGGAACAGTAAATATGGAATAGCACAATTATTATTCAGAGCACAGATTTGTCCTACAAACGGATTTCTCTTGATTGCATAACATCTAACAGGGAATATAGTTTCTGGAGAAGTCAAATTCCCCTTTCCATTGTCCATTTCAGTTTATCCAAAGCCATAATGTGCTATGGCTATTTAAAAAAAAAAAAAAAAGGTATTTTTGAATATGAATCACTCATTTCCCTGTTTAAGCTATTGTCACATGATTTCCCAGGTGGGAGATGATTGATGAATACTAGGCAGAATCCTTAACAAAGAGTGTACTGAAGGAAAGAGTAGGGAGCCACAAGAATTATAATAATCCCTCATTCTATCAGTTGGAGGATGAGAATGTATTTCAAGTAAACTGACATAATTCATTTGGAATTGCCTTTTAATCAAAAAGAAGAGTATCTTTTTATGTGTTCATTCTGATCCGTAGTATCGCACGATCATCCTTAAACAGGAACTCAATGAAATACTTTAACCTGTGCGTCTCACACTAAAAGGTTCATTGGTGATCCGGTTCATATATATATATAGAGATATATTTTGCCTGAAGCAAGCAGAATAAAAAGAACAGAGATAAATTCAGCTAAGGTCATATTGGGAAGATTCCCTTACAAAGAAGGAAAATGAAAAAGAAATCAGTATATAATGGGGAATAAACCTTCATGAGGAAATTATAGCAGATGAAAGCTGATCATCTACAGCAAACAGGGCAAAGGTGGTACCAGAAGCAGATGTACAATTAAATCAGGAAGGCTGAGAGATACTGACCCACAGCCTGGCTGCACTGCAGCTTGGCCCCCTTACATACAGTGGGCATTCCTTTGTCTGACTTGATGAAAGTCTCACTTAACCTCAACCGATTAATACGCCTCTGGCCCTGAAATTACGTATCTCGATTATCAAGCCTCTAGAGACCTGAGGCATAGTTCTACATTCTTTTCTTAGCTATTTTGATAACAAGCCCCAAGGATTTATACAGAAAGTTTTGTCAAAACTATTCTCAGTCTCAGAAAATGTACAGTGTTTGTTATGTGTGTATTTAACACAAGGCTACAAAATGACTTTCAAAGCCTAGATCCAACAAGATAAAAGTGGAAGTTCTTATTTCACATATCTGGAGGAAAGAGGATTTTACTATAGGAATTTATTCATACCAATCTCTTTAAAATGTAGATTGTCAGTGAAAAAAAATGTAATGAATACCCAGGTGCCAAATCCTGTGGGCACTGGGAAGTGTGGTTGTGTGTGCCCTCAGGGGCTGTTGATCCCATTGCGGGTGGTGCTGAGAGTACACAAAAGAAACCCACCGTAGGATGCTACCCCGATGTGAAGCCTGCCCAAGGGCAGGGGAGAAGCCATGGCTTCTGGCTGAAGGGAATAAAAAAGGTTTCCCTGAGAATGAGCTAGTTCATCTAAGCCTTGAAAGTCAAGTCATTTCTTTTTTTTTTTTTTTTTTTTTTTGAAGTGGTGCCATCTCGGCTCACTGCAAGCTCCGCCTCCCGGGTTCATGCCATTCTCCTGCCTCAGCCTCCTGAGTAGCTGGGACCACAGGCGCCCGCCACCGTGCCCAGCTAATTTTTTGTATTTTTAGTAGAGACGAGGTTTCACCGTGTTAGCCAGGATGGTCTCGATCTCCTGACCTCCTGATCGGCCTGCCTCGGCCTCCCAAAGTGCTGGGATTACAGGCGTGAGCCACCGCACCCAGTCGAAAGTCAAGTTAATTCTGACAGGTGATTTTTAACAAGTAGTTTTTAGAGAAGTAGGAGAAGGCAATATTTGTTCATTCAGCATTAAAAAAAATTTTTTTAGAGAGATGTGGTCTCACCATGTGGCCTATAATGGCCTCAAATTCCTGGCCTCAAGGGATTCTCCTGCCTGAGACTCCCCAGTAGCTGGGATTACAGGTATGACCTGCGGCACCCTGCACTGCAAACACTTATTAAATGCTTACTCTGCATGAGTTACTAGAGAATACAAGAGAGAACACAGGAAATGATGAAAGTTCCACCATTCAGGCTGGCCTCTAACATCTGTAGAGTCTGAACAAAAGGACAGATGGACCCCATACCATACATCTAAGCAGTGAAATGTAGTAAATTAAACTGTAAATAAAATATGTTCTATTCTCCTATCTTGAGAAGTATACCTTCATAATGACAAAATGTTAAAATGGTAGAGTCATGGTCAAATACTCATGATGATGGAATAGAATGATTTTTTCTTTTTTTTTTTTTTTTTTTTTTTTTGAGACAGAGTCTCACTCTTGTCGCCCAGGCTGGAAGGCTGGAGTGCAGGGGCACTATGTTGGCTGACTGCAATTCCCACCTCCTGGGTTCAAGCAATTCTCCTGCCTCAGCCTCCTGAGTAGCTGGGATTACAGGCGCCCACCACCACACTCGACTAATTTTTGTATTTTTAGTAGAAACGGGTTTTGCCATATTGGTCAGGCTGGTCTCAAACTCCTGACCTCAGGTGACCCACCCGCCTCGGCCTCCCAACGTGCTGGGGTTACAGGCATTAGCCGCCATGCTCAGCCTATTATGCGGTTTTGAGACGTCTCTATGATGTGCTGTGACGGTAGATGAGTAAGAAAATCAAGACACACACAACTCATAAATGTTCATCTATATATTTTGTCAAATTTATATTTTTCCTTTTTATTAACAAAGTCACTGTGTGTTCACAGTCAAAATTTTCCATGTAATTTTGTTCTGTTGAGAGCAGTGCTAAAACTAGGCCATCTTTCTTGAATCACGGTAGTTTATTTCAGCATAGAGAAATATCATTCTGCTAAGTCAGCAGCAACTGTCAATAAAATTCTTTATTTTTAGGCGATATTTAGACTCAGAAAAAATCAGATTTTACATATATTAGGTTGGTGCAAAAGTAATTGCAGTTTTTGCTATTACTTTCAATGGAATTAGAAATTCTAAGGACAGGTTGCAAATAAAATTATCATTATCCTAGGAAAAAACTACAATATTTTAAAATGTATCATATAATACATGAGTATCACATGTATTATAAATCACACCATCTCTTTAAAAAAATCTGAATTAAACTGGGCGCAGTGGCTTACCCTTGTCATCCCAGCACTTTGGGAGGCCAAGGTGGGCAGATCACTTGAGGTCAGGAGTTCGAGACCATCCTGGGCAACAAGGCAAAACACCATCTCTGCAAAACATACAAATATTAGCTGGGCAAGGTGGTGCACCTGTAGTCCCAGCTACTCATGAGGCTGAGGTGGGAGAATGGCTTCAGCCCAGGAAACAGAAGTTGCAGTGAGTCCAGAGAGCATGACTGCACTCCAGACTGGGTGACACAATAAGACCCTGTCACAGAAAAAAAAAAAAAGAAAGAAAGAAAGAAAGAGAAAGAGAGAAAGAAAAAGAAATGCCTGAACCCATACAATACTTCCAAATTTTTTCAAATTTTTCTTTGCTGAAATATTTCATAGAAAACCTGTAATTAAGACATCTCAGTCTATAGTGGTGAGAAAGTAGTATCTATATAAATTAGTTTTGGAATTATTTCTACAGGAAGCTTCATAGTAATGCAAATATCTCCATTTCCTTTTTCTAATATCCTTATATTTTACCGCTATGTTACTTTAGATGTATCACATGAAATATCTTCCAATTTAGAAAAAAAAAAATCTTTAAAAATCATTTTATGTTAATTTTTTTCTCACTTCATTATGCATTAAAAGATAGTTTCATTTTTATTTTGCCATTTTAGATAGTTTTAATTTGTTTTATTTTTCTAATCTGTACTACATGTTCAGACATTTTACCCTCAAATTCCAAAACCATGTCTTTTAGACTTAGAAACTATCCATTCTTCTCAAGAAATGTTGGATAGTCAATGTCAAAAGAAGTATCATTATGTTTGGCTAAATATTGGACATTTGTATGTTTAGAACATCATACCAAAGTTTTATATTGGCTATTACTTCTTTTCATCAAATGGTACTAATTGTTTTGCTATTTGTTCATAATTTTTCAGTTCTAGTCATTGTATCAGGTATACTTTTCTCTGATAGTGATTTTTTTAATATTCACTTTATCAAGAACCTAAGTGCTTCCATCACAAAGAACTTCATTACCCAAAGCTGGCCTTGAAGATTGGCTATAAAACATGTAACTGTAGTAACAAGGATATACTATCTTTGAACTTAAAATAAAGGTCAATTCCTCTAGACTTGTTTTCCATCCAGTGAAAAATTGCAGTCATTAATCTGAATCAGATTGCTTTCTAAAAGAAATCCTGCTGATACCGAGGATTGAAAGGCACCCTCCAGGATCAGCTTCTGTAAGACAGCAGGCTCCGTAGCGCCCATCATCTGCACCCGTGGCTAGTTCTGGGAGGACAGCGTTCCTTGTCTATCAGCTGGCCCAGCTGCCTTTGCTGCTTCTAAGCTGGAAATTAGATGGGAACACTTTTTTGATTTATTCTTGTGATTTTGATTAGTATTTCAAACTTTGCTTATAAAAAATATAAAGGAGTTTATCAGACCTGATTACATGGCATATGATGAGAAAAATTTTCTTGCTCATCTCCATTGTTATGGCCAGTAGCAAAAGTCTAAATAATTTGCAATGTCCAATTGGCTTGTTTTTGTTACTTTGATCAGTAATTAAATCTGGAAAATGTGTTATGTACTCTTTGCAAATTTTATATGGGTCATGCTTGACAGAAGCCTACTCTTTTTTTCATTGTTTCAGGAATTTAAAAATGTAAGCAGATTGCCTCTGAATTTCTTTGGTTTTTTTTCTGCTGCTTCCGCCCCTTTTCTGAGCTCTATTTTTGTCTTCTATTTCTAGCCCCATCTTGACATGAACTTATTCTTAGTGATCTAAAGAACTTTTAAAACTGTAATTGTATCCAAAGACTACAAAATTTGAATATATTCTCATGAAAATACCAATTAAACGTAAAAAACTGAATATATATTTTTCATATATATTCTTTGAAAAGTTTTTAAAATAATATAAACTACCTTAAAATTAAAGGCAAATATAAATAATAATGTCAAATTTTAAATCAAATTTATTGAAATGAAGCTAAAATCTTTTTTTTTTTTCTTTTTTCTTTTTTTTTTTT
>NC_037676.1:53910966-54037838 GCF_003255815.1 Theropithecus gelada
GTTTTTTTTTTAGTAGAGACGGGGTTTCGCTGTGTTAGCCAGGATGAACTCGATCTCCTGACCTCGTGATCCGCCTGTCTTGGCCTCCCAAAGTGCTGGGATTACAGGCTTGAGCCACCGCACCCGGCCGAAAATCTTTTTCTTATGAAGATTTAATTACATCTTATTAAATATTTTTACAAAAGTAAAGCTATTTGTAATTAAACTTTCAAGGTCTTCATAGTCACCGGTGGAGAGAATCTGTATCTCATCTCACACATATTATAGCTAAACATACATATATATGAAAGTAAGAATATTGTGAATTTAAGAATAAGATGAATTGTCTAATATTCCTTAGCCACCATGTGCAACTATCATAAATTCTGTGCTAATGTATGAGTAATTCCCGACCATATTTGGTTCATAAAGAAATGCAAGGAAATAGATGTTCAACAATACATGGAAAAAACACTTTGCAAGAATTAGAATGCTATTTCACGCTATCTGAGGGAAGGGATTTGACAAGTGATATGGTTAAGCTTTGTGTCCCCACCCAAATCTCACCTTGAATTATAATCCCTATAATCCCCATGTGTCGAGGGCGAGACCAGCTGGAGATAATTGGATCACGGTGGTGGTTTTCTTCAGGCTGTTCTCGTGATAGTGAGTTCTCATGAGATCTGATGGTTTTATAGACGTTTGGTAGTTCCTCCTGGATGCACTGTCCTTCCTGCCACCTTGTGAAGAAGGTGCCTTGCTTTCCCTTCATCTTCCACCATTATTGTAAGTTTCTCAGGCCTCCCCAGCCATGCAGAACTGTGAGTCAATTAAACCTCTTTCCTTTATAAATCACCCAGTCTCAGGCAGGTCTCTACAGAAGTGTAAAAATGGAATCATACAGCTAGTTAATGTGCTTGTGTTTTCTCTTACCTACAAATTTCCACAGCTCTAATCCTCCCTGAGCGCCAAAGCAGTGACTCTCTCCAGTGTTGCCACTGCTACAATCTGCCATGAATCTTGACAGATTTGGAAACTCAATATCACCTTTTGTTTTGAGGACAAAGAGCAAGACATGGGGAGAAGCATTTCTTGGGGCTGGAATAGAATGGATCACGAGAATAGGAGTCAGCGTTTCAGGGTGCTCTGTGCCAGCACCGAGCACTGGACCTGATATACACAGGCTCCCAGGGGTTCTTTGTTTGCCCTGGGTAGGTTGAAGAAGGTACCTCATCTACTCAGTCTTGTGATACTCTTCCACAGCCACTAAGCTCCAGCCAACCTCCCTGCCCTCTTTCTGTCCAAATTTATTCCTGCCTTAGACTTCACATCTCTGCTTGGCTGCCTCCTCTGTCTGAAAGCGTCAATTTAAATGCCACCTTCTCTGGCAGGCCAGCCCTGATGAAGATGCTAAATAAGCTCATCCCCCTGCCAATAGTGTCCCCTCACTGCACTCCGCTTCCTGCATAGGACGTCTCAGAATTTGCACTCTGTATTTGATCGTTTTCTCTTGATTATCTATGTTCCCGATTTGAGTGTGAGAGCCACAGGGAAGGGCCATGAAGCACTCTGACCAGCACAAAATAGGCAAGCCCTGAATACTGGAGGGAGAGAGAGAGGGTAGGAGAGCAGAGAATCCTCCTCAGGCAAGAATGACTGATGGATTAGTTCTCCATTTAAAAATACTTCCAGAGATGACCATTCATTTGTCATGCTTTAATAGCTGTGCTGCAAGAAACTAAATAGCAATAAGCAAGAAGAACACAAATTACATCATTCTTATACTTGACAGAACGTCAAAGGAGCCGAGTTCCCCACCTGCTCCAGTTTCCTAGACAGATGTCTGAACATTTAATTTAACGTGGGTTTTCATTTCCTGCCCAGTGAAATATCTTGCTTGGTGACAGGGTTGTTACAAGGATGAATTAGCCAAGGCAATGTGCTCAGGGCACCTAATGGTCCTCAGTAAATCCTGCTGACCTCAGCCGCCCCAAACGCTCAGGTGCTGTTTCTTGGGGGTCCACTTAAGGCCCCTGGCAAACTTCTCTACCAGTTCTGAGGCTACTCTTCTCCAGGTAAAGGAAGAAACTCAAATTTCCTAACAATCAGCTCAGAACCCAAGCTATCCTTGTTGGTATTTATATTTTATAAACAAAAAAATGCACTTTCATATGTTAAAACTCTGAAGTCCATCAAAAACTGACTCCTTGTCAAGACTAATTTGAAAATCTCTCATCCTTAACAAGTTTAAAGAGTAAAAGTATATATTAATATTTACACAAGTACAAGTTAAGTTTCACACTTGATTGCCTAACTCCACATTCTAGCTGGTGTTTAGTGTAAGATGCTACACCAGTAGGAAGGAATAAGAGAGTTAGTGAAATTAAGCTCACAAAGTAGTATGGTTTATTGAGCTTAAAAAAAAAAAGAACTATTGTGAAATTACAGTGAGTAGCATTGTGTTCTAAATAAACATTCAGAGCACAGAAATAAAATAAATCCTCCCTTGGAAATTTGTCACAGGGTATGAGACAAACATGTACTCTGACTTACTCATATACTCAAATGCAAATTTTGCTGTTTGATGAAGTGCTTGAATTTTCTAACTCCATGTGATATTAATGTATTGCAATGAGATTTAGATCACCTTCTATTTGAATAGCACATCATTTATAAAGCAGTTTTTACAATAATGTGAACTGGTGGCATTTTAAAACTTTAGCATTTAGCATCCACTATTTGTACCAGCAAAGAGTGCCCATAGTCATTGGTGCACATTGGGATTCCAAAGTAAGTTCGAAATTCCCCTTGTCTCTTTATGTCAGTAATACTTGTGTGCTTTAGTTCATGGTGAAATCCCTGTTCCCAGCCAGGTTCATGGTTAGCCTGAAGGAAATCACTTAAACTTTTCTGTTTTATACTTTTTGGGACGGAGTCTCGCTCTGTCACCCAGGCTGGAGTGCAGTGGCGCGATCTCAGCTCACTGCAAGCTCCACCTCCCGGGTTCATGCCATTCTTCTGCCTCAGCCTCCCAAGTAGCTAGTTCGACAGGCGCCCGCCACCACGCCCGGCTAATTTTTTTTTTTCTTTTTTTCTTTTTTTTTTTTTGTATTTTTAGTAGAGACAGGGTTTCACTGTGTTAGCCAGGATGGTCTCGATTTCCTGACCTCGTGATCTGCCCGCCTCGGCCTCCCAAAGTGCTGGGATTACAGGCTTGAGCCGCCGCGCCCAGCCTGAAATCACTTAAACTTTTTAGTATGTCCTTGAATTGAATGAGAGGCATTACCTGACATTTACAAACAACAGGGTTCCCCAAAATCTCAGGGCATTTGCTGAGAATGTATTATGAAGAACATTTCCTAGAAGCTAACAGCTCTGTTCCTGATACTTGCTAACCGAATGGCTTTGGTTTTACTCATCTGTAAAACGGGATGAGAAATAATTTCTACTATAAGGGATTCTTTTGAGGATTAAATGAGACTGTATGCATGAATTTCTTAGCTCATATCCAGTGGTCAATAACTGTCAGCCATTATGTTATTATTACCCCTGATAAATATTAAGGGTATGCCTCACAGTTTTTATGTATGCATATACAAATATGTATAATATGCATATATAATGTATATTTACAACAAAAAGCTAAGATTTAAAGCTCTTAATAGACTTGCTCATGTCAGAGTTAAAATTTAAAGCGAGGTTTTCTGGTATTCTTTTTTAAAATGTACTTCCACTTGTGATGACTGTACTTACCTTATCTGAAATATTCCACTTACTTTAGTGCCTCTGGAGTTTATTGTCTGAGAAAACGTATTCCAAAGATGCTTAGTGAAAAAAAATAAATATAACAGAAAAATTCACCTTATTTAAATCATTTCTCTTGCTAGATTAAAATTCTCTTTTAAACTCAGAATGTATTGCATGCACACACACTAATTTCTAAATAAGTGTGCATTTTTTGGAAGCTGTGAAATGTTTCTGTACTCTACAGAGCAACTGGGAGATAGAGAATCTTAGAGTGTAGGATTAACAGAGAACATGGGAAACAAAAGTAAACTGAAAATAAAACAATGAGTAAATAGAGCTCTACTTTTAAGATTTATGTCAGTATAACTTCAAAGGCATACATCCATTGAATAAATGAGCTGGAAGAAATGAGGACTATAGCTCTGATTTTTTTTTTATCTTACCTAAGTTCTTAGGGGCCTGGGAGTCATGCCCTATAAACCATAAATTCTCACCAAATACATATTGTGACTTACTTTTCAATCTGACTCTGGCATAACATTATGAGACAAGGAAAAAAATATTTAACCCCAAAATATATTTCCTTGTCATACCTTGAAATTACCCTGCAAAGTCTCTTATGGGAAAACTCCACATTCTATAGAGAATCCCCTTCCCCCTTTGTTTTCCTTCCTTTTTTCCCAGATCCAGGAGATAATCAACTAAGAGCCAGGCAAGCTTTTAAGTCCAATAACAAACAGTTTATAACCTGCTCCTCTCTCTGAAGTCTGCTATCTGAGAGCTTCCTCTGCACAATAAAACATGGTCTCCACAATCCTTTATGTTTTACCTGAACATTCCTTTCTATGGATCCCAGGTCTTTAGACAAACTCAACCAATTGTCAACAGACAATGTTTAAATTTACCTATAGCGTGAAACCCCCATTTTGAGTTGTCCCACCTTTCTGAACCAAATCAATATATTTCTTAACTGTATTTGATTGATGTCTCATGTCTTCCTAAGATAAATAAAACAAAGTGCCCCGACCACCTTGGGCACATGTTCTCAAGACCTCCTGAGGGCTGTGTCATGGGCCATCGTCACTCATATTTGCCTTAGAATAAATCACTTAAAATCATCTTACAGAGTTTGATGCTTTTCATCACCAGAAGCTATACAGATAATCAACCCAGCCCTCTCATCTTTCAAATGAGAAAACAAGGCAAAGAGAGAAAAAAAAAAAGTGTAACAGCTTTCTTGAGATATATTTTGCATAAAATTTATATATTTAAAATGTACAATTCAGTGATTTCTAGCATATTGACATAGTTGTACAACCATCACCACTACCTAAATTTAGAATATTTCCAACACCCATAAAGAAACTCCATATCCATTAGCAGAAATTCCCCCATTGTCCCTTATACCCAGCCCTAGAAAATCACTAACCTGCTTTTCTGTCTCTATCATTTGTCTATTCCAGATATTTATATAAATGATATCACAAAATATGTAGTGTTTGTGACTGGCTTCTTTCACTTAGCAAAATGTTTTGAAATATTATCCATGTTGTAGTATGAATTAATATTTACGACCTTTTATTGCCAAATCATATTTCCTCTTCTTCAATTTTTTGGAAAAATTTGTGAAGAATTATTAATTATCCTTTAAATGTGTGGTAGAATTCTTCAGCAAAGCCACCTGGACCTGGGATATAACTATGAGAATTTTTGAAATTACTAATTTAATCTCTTTACTTGTTATAGTTATATCTACTCAGATTTTCTAATACTTCTTAAGTCTGTTTTGGTAGTTTGTGCCTTTCTAGGAATTTGTTCATCTCATCTCAATTATCTAATTTGTTCATCATATTGCCTTATAATCCCTTTTATTTCTATAATTTCAGAAATAATGTCCTCTCTTTATTCCTGACTCTAGTAATTTGTAGTAATTTGAGTCTTCTCACTCTCTCTCCTTTTTGGTCTAGCTAAAGATTTGTCTATTTTTTGACCTTTTTAAATAACAAACTTTTGGTTTTGTTGATTTTCTCTATTTTTCTCTAGTCTCTATTTCATTTATTTCAGCTTTGATCTTTATGATTTCCTTCATTCTGCTTGCTTTGGGTTTAGTTTGCCCTTCTTTTTCTAGTTCTTTTTTTAAGTGAAAGTTTATTGATTTGATGTCATTTTTTTTAATATAGGCATTTACAATTCCAAATACCTCTCTGTCCATGACTGCAGCTCCACCCTATAAATGTTGTTATGTTTTTATTTTCATTCATCTTAAAGTATTTTCTATTAATATTTCCATTAATATTTTCCATTAATATTTCTTCTCTGAATCATTGTTTATTAAGATGTGTTTTGGTTTAATTTCCACATAATTGTTAATTCCCCCATTTACCTTCTATTATTGATTTCAAATTATATTCCAGGTAGTTAGAGATCATACTTTACATTTGTATTATTTCAGTCCTTTTTAATTTAGTGAGGCTCGTTATATGGGCTACCATACGAACTATCCTAGAGCATGTTTTATGTGCACTGAGAAAAATGTGTACCCTGCTGTAGCTGAATGGTGCATTACATAGATGTCTGTTAGGTCTAGCTGCGTTATGGTGTTGTTCAAGTTTTCTATTTACTTGATCTTCCACTTAGTTATTCTATCCATTATTGAAGTATTGAAGTTTCCAACTATTACTGTTGAATTGTCTATTTCTCACCTTCAGTTCAATCTGTTTTTATTGCATGTGTTTTGGGGCTTTGTTATTGAGTGCATATGTAATTATTGTGTCTTTCTGATGAACTAACCATTTCATTATTTTAAAACAGTGTCCTTTGTTTCTAGCATAAATTTGTCTTCAATTCTATGTTGTCTGATATTACTACAGCCACTACAGTTCTCTGTTGGTTACTATTTGCACAGTTGATATGGTTTGGCTGTGTCCCCACCCAAATCTCACCTTGAACTGTAGCTCCCATAATTCCCACATGTTGTGGGAGGGACCTGGTGGGAAATAATTAAACCATGGGGGTGGTTTCCCCCATACTATTCTTGTAGTAGTGAATAAGTCTCATAAGATCTGATGGTCTTATAAGGGGAAACTCCTTTGGCTTGGATCTCATTCTCTTTGCCTGCCACCATGTAAGACATGCCTTTAATCTTCTACCATGATTATGAGGCCTCCCCAGCCATGTGGAACTGTGAGTCCATTAAATCTCTTTTCATTTACAAATTACCCAGTCTCAGGTATGTCTTTATCAGCAGCATGAAAACTGACTAATACAACACTATTTCATTCTTTTCCTTTCAACTTATTTGTGTTTGAAGTCAAAGTATGTCTCATTAATAGCATATAGTTGGTTCATGCTTTTTAATGCATTCTGCCAATCTCTGCCTTTTGATTAGAAAGTTTAATCCATTTATATTACTAAATAATTAATACAACTATTAATAAGGTTTGATTATATTAATTTGTATTATATTTCATTAATATTGTTATAAATAAAGATAAAGTGGGATTTACACCTTCCATTTACTTTTTGTTTTCTGTATGTCTCATATCTTTTTGTTCCTCTATTCCTCCATTACTGCCTACTTCTTTGTTAAATCAAAATTCTCTACTGTAGCATTTTAATTCCCCTGTATTCCTTTACTATAGTTTTGGAGGTGTTTTCTTAGGGATTACAGTTAACATTTTAAACAACTCATTTGCATTAATACCAACTTAATTTTAATAGGATAGAAAAAATTTCACTCTACAGCTCTGTTCCCTTCCCACTCTTCTATATTACTATTGTCATGCAAATTTCACCTCTGTATATTTAAAATCCATCAACAGCATTTTGTCATTATTATTTTATCCAGTTTTCTTTTAAATCAGAAGAAAAGAGTTACTAACAAAAATACATTTACACTTTTACCTACGTAGTATACTTTGCAGTGCTTTTTCTTTGTATGGATTTGAAGAACTGGTTAGAGTCCTTTATTTCAGCCTAAAAAATTCACTTTAGCATATCTCATAGAGCAGGTCTGCTAGTGATTAATCCTCTCCATATTTGTTTATCTGGGAATGTCCTAATTTTCCTTCACTCTTGGAGGATAATTTTGCTGGATATGCAATTGTTGGTTGATATTCACTTTCTTTCTACACTTTGAATATGTCATCCCACTGCCTGAAGTCTCCATGGTTTATGATGAGAAATCAGCTATTAGTTTTAATGAGGATTATTTTATTTGTGATACATCTTTTTTTAAAAAAAAAAAAAAAGATATCTTCAACAGATTGAGTATGGTGTTTCTAGGGATGGATCTCTGAGTTTATCCTACTTGGAGTTCATTGAACTTGTTTGATGTGTATAATTGTTTTTCATCAAATTTTGGAATTTGTTGGAATTATTTCTTTTTTTTTCTTTTTTTTTTTTTTTTTTGAGATGGAGTCTCACTCTGTCACCCAGGCTGGAGTGCAGTGGCCGGATCTCAGCTCACTGCAAGCTCCGCCCTCCAGGTTTACACCATTCTCCTGCCTCAGCCTCCCGAGTAGCTGGGACTACAGGCACCCGCCACCTCGCCCGGCTAGTTTTTTGAATTTTTTTAGTAGAGACGGGGTTTCACCGTGTTAGCCAGGATGGTCTCGATCTCCTGACCTCGTGATCTGACCATCTCGGCCTCCCAAAGTGCTGGGATTACAGGTTTGAGCCACCACACCCGGCCAGAATTATTTCTTTAAATATTCTTTCTGTCCCCTTCTCTCCCTCATCTCATTTTAGAACTATGATCATGTGTATGTTGGTGCCCTTGATGGTACCCCATAGAGCTGTTTAGAGTCTCTGCATTTTTCTTCACACTTTTTAAATAATTTATACTTCTATTGATGTTATCTATCTGGTTAGACATCATTCCTATGTCTGTCTTGCTATTCTTTAGATATAATTTCCTTTAGTTCTTGGAACAAGTTTATAACAGCTGATTTAAAGTCTTTATCTAGTTAGTCCAACATCTGAGTTTTCTTATGGATAGCTCCTATTGATTACCTTTCCTAAGCTTGAGCTATACTTTCCTCTTTCCTATATTTTTTCCTCTTTGCCTTTCTCTCTCTGTCTCTCCCTCTCCTTCTTCTACCCTCCTCCTTTCTCTGTGAAAACTGAACATTTAACATAATATAATAAGGCAACTCTAAAAATCTGAACCCCTTCCTAGTTTTCATGTTTTTGCTGCTTGTTTAGTGATTTTCTTGGATGAGATTTGTAAAGTCTGTATTCTTTGTCATGTGAGGTCACTGAAGTTTCTACTCAGTTAGCTAATTGTTAGTTAGCTAATTATTGGACCGAGATTTCCTTAAACACCTTGAACCAATCAGTCTCCCATGTTTTGTTCAGTGGCTGTATATGTATATGTCCTGAGGCATGCCTTCAACACTCTGAAAGCTTACTACTGTGCCTTAGTCTTCACTTCCTGTTTTGTAGGGCCTCAAAGGTCACCTACAGATACTCTTTTCAAATCTTTACTGCATATTTACATGGTCTTCTAGATCCTCTGGAATATGTCAGAGAAACATGTTTTCAAAGCCTGTTACAGAGGTATTTCATTTTCTAGATTTTCCTTTTAAGATTTTTGGCCATCCTCTTGTTTGCCCTAACTGGTATCACTGCCATGGGCTACTTTGATATATTAAATAATTGCTGCTGATGTTTTCAACCAAAGCCCTGAGGATACCGCGTTGACTTCACTTTATGAGTGAAGTCAAGTAAAGACATTTGTGAATCCGAATTTTCCAGAAAGTTTCCAGATAGGACAAATAATGACAATCATTGGTCTTTGTTTAGGATCTCCAAACCTGTTCTTTCCTTTTAGTGGTTTCTAGGCTCCTGATTTTCAGAGTTGCCATGGCTGTGAGGCTGTTGGTTTTCAAGGCTACTGCGGAACTGGAGAGAAAGTGAAGGGAATCAACTAAGTTAAAACATCACTAAGCAGGGAATAAAGCTCACTGTTCTTACTGAGATTCAGTCACTTTGTATAAATGTTCTTTGAACTGTTGTAAGCCTTTAATTCCCAGACTTCTGATTTTTAAAAATTTATTTTATCAGATTTTACCAGAGTTTTTTTGTTTTGTTTTGTTTGTTTTTGCTTTTGTGGAGAAGTGGATTTTTGAAAGTCCTTGCTCTGCCATTCCAAAAGTGTTTCCTCTGGCCAAGAGAATTCAACTGACTTGTTTAAGGTCAACAGCTAGTTGATAATTGAGTCTTTACATGAACTGAGTTTCACGTCAAATTTGGTGACCTTTCTGCTATAATAGGAGTAAATAAATTATAGGAAGTTAACTTCATTATATTCAAGTTTATATAAGAGTGAAACTTCTGGGAACAAAAGAACTCATGAGAAAACTCATGATGTCAATAACAACCAAGTTCTAAATTTTCAGATAATTATATTAACACAAGGCTGGAACAGCTTTCTCAGTATTCAAAACAAGCCGTGAATAATTTAAAAGAGAAAAGGAAAAGGAACCTGTGAGATCTAAGCTGGATTGAATCATTTATATGCAGATATGTGCACACATACTCACATTGTAACTACAAAACACAGAAGTGAGGCATGTTCAACAACCACCATTCTATGTATTATAAATTAGGCCAAAACAGAATGAATAAGAATGCACATCAGTCAGGTGCAGTGGCTCACACCTGTAATCCCAGCACTTTGGAAGGCCGAATCAGGTGGATCACGAGGTCAGAAGATCGAGACTATCCTGGCTAATACAGTGAAACCCCGTCTCTACTAAAAATACAAAAAAAAAAAAAAAATTAGCCAGGCATGGTGACAGGCACCTGTAGTCCCAGCTACTCAGGAGGCTAAGGCAGGAGAATGACGTGAACCCATGAGGCAGAGCTTGCAGTGAGCCAAGATCACGTCACTGCACTCCAGCCTGGGTGACAGAGGGAGACTCCGTCTCAAAAAACAAGAAAAAAAAAAAAAAAAAAAAAAGGGAATGCACATCACTGGTAAACAGAAGAATTGTGGAATGAACTGCACATTTTCTATTTGAGTCATATCAAAGTCATTCCACCAAACATTTATTAATGGTTTACTATGTGCCCAACAGTTCTACTTCTTCAATGATGCCTTCTTTTCCTGTGATACATGTTTTGACATGTAATCATAGCTATTTCATACTAAAACAAACTTAGAACCACCATGCATTAGAACTGAAACTGAAAGTTAATCTGATTAGGCTCACCAAACTTGACCTGCCTTGCTTGTTCTCAGTCACTTGTTTTTAATTGATTTTAAAAACCATGTAGCTAAAAGTCATGTATCTAAATAATCTATAACTAAACTTCCACCATCTTTCTTATAGACAATATCTCCGATGCATAGGTCACCATGGAAATGTTTGCTTAAGGTGTTTTTCAGGAACATGGAGTCAGCTCTTGTCCAGTTCAACCCAGTTGAGACCACTGACCCTTCAACTAGACCTGAGTGAATGTCCAATGGGTGACCTTTTGAGGTCAGAGGGCCAAAATCTCCACCCTCAGCTCTTAGTAATGATGTTATTTTGCGAACATGCATCCCATGAAGAGCTATGAAGCTCAACTATACTTGCACAGATCCCTGATTACCTCATTTTTCCTTATACCCAATCACCTTTCACCATGCTTCAGATCACCTTGCTCCTCTATCCCATAAATATTCCTAAAATCCCATCTCCAAGGAGACAGATTTGAGAGCTGTTCTCCCATCTCCTCACTCAACTGCCGTGTGAATAAAATATTTTCTCCACTGCAAACTTGTCATGTCAGCAACTGGCTTACTGTGCAACAGGCAGAACGAGCCTAGTTTGGAACAGAACCACCACACACCATTCTTTCAACAAGCTCTGATTGAATAGCTATGATCAAGGTGACAAAGACAGCTTTGGCCTTCATGGAGCTAATAGTAAAGTGAAAACAGGGCTGCAAGAACACTGGCTTAGCTGGAGGGGCTCAGCATGGGGACGGAGGTGTCCAGACTTCTGCTCCGAAGGAGTTTTTTCCTCCAGTTTTTTGCTTGTTACAGATGTAACTGGCTTTTCTCCCCATTGGTCCATGAGTCCAGGAAGCAACAGTCTTTATATAATCCTTTCCGTGTCTCCTGCTGTTTCCTCCTGTCTCTTGATCAGAATGCACAGGCCTTCAGCAGGATCTGAGATGTGAACTACTCACCTAATTTAAAGTCAAAACAGCTATGCACTCTCATATCACCAGTGAGACAGATATCTTCATAGCAAATTAAGGTGCAGATAATGAACATGTTAAAGTTGGGAGAAATATTTCAGGATACCTTGGGGCAGTGAGCCATGTGCTGCCTGCTGTCAATGATAGATGGATCTGCTTGGCAGGCAGCTGTCAGAGGGACGGCAGCTCTTCATGTACAAGACATAAACATCTCTCCAACAGTGACCACTACTGCACACCACACCCTCTTCCCACGAAATGTAAGTGCTGTTCCCGCCAGCCATCACAGACACATGGACAGCAGCAGCAGCGATGGCAGAATCTTGGAATCCTGAAGACAATGACACACATTCCATAGCATGCTGCTATCAGTCTTGTCTCTGGAAGCCAAAAACAATAGCAGAACTGAAGAGTGTTTTAAAACCATGGACCTACAGTTTGATTTTCAAAAATACGTCCAAAATAAAAATATGTCTAGCCAAATTTGCCAAGTGACACAAGAAACATTCTGTGCTCCTGATAAATCTCAACACCACAGAGAATGTTAAGGGAACGTTTCAAAACAAACAAAGCCAATCCACAGCAGTCCTATAAGACAAATTTCAGCAAACAAAGACTACATTTATCCATTCATTTACAGCAAACATTGAATTAGGAGAGTTATAAAGAGTACACTTTTCTATCTACACCAGAAGCTTATAATGTAGAGGAAAAATAAACATATAAATTATGAATAATAACACAATCTACCTACTGTAATCTTCACATGGCCTGCAGTGACATGCAAAGTGCCCTTTGGTGTGTCAGGGACAGCTCCTGACCCTGCTCCCTGACCAGCTGTCCCTCAGATGCCAAAGACCCCTATCTTTGGGGAAGTTAAGGAAAGATGACCCAGCAAGTATATCACTTGCTTTTGGGGTAGTCCTTGAGCACAGAATAAAGACAGAGACAGAGAGAAAAAGAAAAAGACAGACAGAAGCAGAGAAAGTCAGAGAACAAGAAAAAAGACAAACAAAAGAGAGAGAGACAGAGAAACAGAAACAGAGACAGACAGAAAGAGACACAGAGAAAGAGACAGGGCTCTTCTACCTGAAAGCAGCTGAGCATGAAGCTTCTGGACCAGATGGTGCTGCCTGTGGGTGGCAAGTGCTCCCGTGATTCCACACCTCGGCCACTGGTCCACACACCTGGTTCCTCTGCCTGCCTCTCCTCCAGCTGTGGCACTGATATACACACATATATACACATATACACACACACACACACATATACACACACACACACACATATATAAAACCATGAGGTTCTCTGACACCACACAATTTCAACAGAAAGCACAGGTATCCAGCCAGAAAAGAGAGAGTGGGTC
This sequence comes from Theropithecus gelada, assembly GCF_003255815.1. NCBI lineage: Eukaryota > Metazoa > Chordata > Mammalia > Primates > Cercopithecidae > Theropithecus > Theropithecus gelada. Next base: position 53,924,255 of record NC_037676.1, read on the forward strand.
ATGTGAGGAGGTGTGGCCTAGTGGAGCAGTTGGGAGGGTCCACTATGGTCCCTCTTCCTCCATGCCCACACCACCCCTCGGTGTCTCTCCCTCTCCTGCTCAGCTCGTAGGTTACTCACCCTGCACACCACGTCTCACCTCCCTCCTGTTTCTCACTCTCTTTGATGAACCAGCAGCACTGCCTGGCTCTGGGTCTCTCTCTCTCTCTCTCTCTCTCTCTCTATATATATATATATATATATATATATATATAAAATATGGCTGCTCCACTGGACCACACCTCCTTACATGCCCCACTCTCTCTTTTCTGGCTGGATACCTGTGCTTTCTGGGAAAATTGTGTGGTGTCAGAGAACCTAATGGACTTTTGAGGATCCCATTTGTTTTTTCAGAAGATTCTGGTAAACTATTTTGAGGGTGGGTGGGAAAGCCTGGAGCCAAGGCTGCCTAAGCTCGTCTGGGCAGACCTCAAGCAGCTGCTGTGGTCATCAGCGAGCTGGGCAGAACAGGGAGGCACAGAAGCCACCAGGCCAGGTCAGCCCTGAGGACTCCAGGAAGGCTCTGGGGGAATTCGCTCAGAGCAGAGGGAGGCTGAGGATCGTAAGTTCAGGACTGATCTTATTTTGCCTTCAGGCTGGGGCGACCCAGTGACTGGGGTTGTATGAAGTCTGCGTGGAAGGTGGGAAGGAGGAAGAGGCTGAAGACATGGGACTGAGACAAGGTAGCATGGCTCTGCCCTGCAAAGGTCAGGGGCAGAGTTAATGAAGTTAGAGTCACCATAGAACCAAGAGGACCAGGGAACCAACCAGAGGGAGTGCCACAGGAGTGCCCTGGAGGGTCCAACTTGGAAAACTGAGAGGCACTGACACCATTAAAGGCAACAGCAAGGAAACTAGACACGGCATTTACTGCACACTAATGTGCCTGCTATGGCTCTAGGTAAATTATACATACCTATTTCAACCCTTACAGCAACACAACTATGCTCTAGAGCTTCAAAGATAAGATGTAGCCTGGAATATGAAGAGAATGGGCTAAAATAGTTTGGAATAAAGAGGGTCAGAAATAGCAGGATGATAATAAGATCAACTATGGATAAATGCAAACCCACACATTTGAAAACAAAAGCGCTAGCTAACATTTGACTATTTGCTCTATGTCAGACACCATGCTTAGCCTTTACATATATTATCTTATTTAATCCTCATGACAAACAAGGAGGTAAGTAGTTTTCTTACCCCCCTCCCCACCCTCCTTTTTTAAAAAAATCATATTCAAGTTCAGTGCTAGTAAGGCAAGGAGCCAGCCCCAGCTTCTGGCTCTAGAGCATACCATGGGAAGCACCACATCACAGCCATTCTTTCACTTGGCCACAGGACACAGACACAGGCTTCTGTGGCCCCTCTGGGAGAAGAATGGGCTGTAAAACAGTCTCACTGCATGATGCTACTAATGAGCAGGGAGGGACGTCATAGTGCAGAGAAACAGACTCAGGGTGAACTAGACACGGAAAAGGCAGACCAATAGCCCAACTCCTTCCATGATCACCTTCTAGAATTTGTTCCCAAGTTTCCATCTCAGGAAACAAGAAAGGCAATGCAGATTTATTTTTGTACTGGGACTCCTCTTTAGAAGTCAAATGAAGTCAAATTACTTTGCTACAGTTTTACAATGATAGTTACTTTTATTCACATTTATTAAGTTTAACATTCTGCTAAGAAACAATGGTTTCAAACTTTCACATTGAAAAGTCCTCCTTTAATTAAGCATACAAAATTTACCATTTTCAACAGTAATCCATTTGCACGACTCATTCCTCAAGATTATTCCACTAAACTGAATCTTCATGTGTAATATATGAAAAAGTGATTTGTAGCCTTTCTTTCTTTCTTTCATGAAATACTAGCTTAAACATTAGCATTGCTACAGGGATTAAGATTTAGAAAATCTTAGGGACATGTAAATTGAGATAATGAAAAGATAGCTAATATGTAGAATAGAATTTTAAATGAGCATTAAATACTAATTGTCAGTGTAATTTCAGCACTTTGAAATGAATGTTTTTATTTAGTCTAATTTAGAAGAAAGTCATTTATGTAAAATTCTGCAATTTTAAGTGTTTAATGGTAGTTGAAACAACAGGATTCTTTCATTTTATAATATTCAAAATTTTAAGTGACTGTTTAAACTGTGATTTGCATTCTGTTTCTGCTACTGTTTGAGAGGAATATCAAAACAGTTCTCCCCACTTAAAAGCAATAATATTGCACCTCCTAAGACTAAAAGGAATGTAACTTCCAATGGTACTCACCAGTTAATAAAATATTTTTTACTAACTGCCATTTTCAAAGGTTATTCTTTATTGCTTTCCAGAGAAGTATGCTCACTGTTACTTTTTCTAAATTATCCATGGTGAGGAAGATTAAAATATTAACAACTTTAGATTGAGTAGGTGTTTAGCCATATAAACCTTCTGACTATGTAACTTCACACAAGAAGCTTAAAAAGGTAAATTAGGGGGCTGGGCGCAGTGGCTCAGGCCTGTAATCCTAGCACTTTGGGAGGCTGAGGCAGGTGGATCATGAGGTCAGAAGATCGAGACCATCCTGGCTAACATGGTGAAACCCTGTCTTTACTAAAAATACAAAAAATTAGCCAGGCCTGGTGGCAGGCGCCTGTAGTTCCAGCAACTTGGGAGGCTGAGGCAGGAGAATGGCGTGAACCTGGGAGGCGGAGCTTGCAGTGAGCGGAGATCGCGCCACTGCACTCCAGCCTGGGCGACAGAGCGAGACTCCATCTCAAAAACAGTAATAAAAATAAAAATAAAAAATAATTCCCCTATGTTATTTTATAAAGTTTACATAAAATGGCAAGAAAAATACATTTAATATCATAATACATTTTCAATCCTCAGAATACAATCCTGAGATACATGATACATTTTAAAGTTATTGTGAAATCTTACTCTGCATAGAATTCACCCAATCAAGAGGTTTCTGAAAGTCTATGGTAACAGAATGATTTATTTCCTTCTAAAATTAAATATGTACCTAAGTATAATATAGTGGGCTTTGTTCTCCCATTAAATACATTGAACATATATTTATACAATTGTTATTCACTTAGGTAAGTTGCTTATTAATGACTATATATCCATCCACAAAGGCCATTACTACAAATTCATAGGCTGATCTGATTACTAAAATAAGAAGACTCCGTAGTTTAAGAGTGAAAACAAAGCTAATGTAATTTTGCAACCCCCAAAGAGAAGAAGCTATGTAGAGAATAAGCAGAAAATCAGTTGTCTTAATATTTATTAACTTTATCATGAAATTAATCAAAAATACCAAAACCAACTTAAACAGCTCGTTCTATTGCCATTCCAATGAGTAACGTTTTCAAGTCTATGTGGAATACATTTCTCTGATTCTCTACAGGGTTCATCAGTGTCACTCTGACAAAGTCTCTCTCCTTGAGTAAACCTTATACAGGCTCCTCTGACCCCCTCTTCTCAACGAGGCCTTGACCTGGCACCTTGCTCTTGGCCTGCTAGCCCAGTGGTAGCAAGAATACTGCTAAGTTGGATTTTTTAGCATGAATTCCCCCCACCCTTGATGTCCCCTCTTAAGTCATTTTCCATCCAATGATTCCCTCACTCTGCTCGCTGGGCGTAATTTTCCACTTGTCTTGGCTTATTTAAAGTTGAGTCCCATCTCTTTCCCCTACTGCAATGGTCTTGACACGTATCACAATAGTCCTGAATAATTTTTTCTTTAACACTCTCCCTTCTGTTTTGTTCTGGTTTCAATGCAGTGTATTAGCCCAGGAACAAATGTAGACTAGACAATCAACAACAGATGGCCCCTCTACACCTTACAGATGGCAACTTATGATATGTCACTATGGGTTTACAAAAGTCCAGATTCAAACTTCCAATATTTTCATATTAAAGTAAAAGCAAAGCAAGTATACAAGGTAAAATGCTTTAGCTACTCATTTCCTATATGATGTCTTAGAGTCACATGCCCATCTAATATATGTGAAATGGGTGATAGTCTTTAAAACCTGTTAAATATCACTGCTTCCTCCCATGGTGGGAATACAAGTCCCAATCTTCCAACATTGACCCAGTAGGGTGACTGTGGCAAGTCGCTTAAGGCCTCTAAGCCTGCTTCCATATCCCCAAAGCAGGAATAACATTATTATCTACCTTATAAGATGGCTGTGATAATTAAATGTGTCAATACACACCAAGTGCTTGAGATGACACTTGGAATGCAAGAATTCTCGATCAACAAAACTGCACAAAAATAAATCAGAAGGAGAAAGTGAAACCATAGTTGCCACTGGGTACCAACTGCCAGATAAAATATCATCATCAGCCATTCACAGAAAGTGGTCCATTTATTTTCCAACTTTACGTTCAGTTCGCAAGTTTCAGTTCATTGAATTTTTAACACAAATTTAGTCAGTACCAAGTACACAGCCTTCATGAAGTCAACTGGATGTCATTAAGTTATTCTTTGGTGTCGGCCAGGCAAGGTGTCTCATTGCCTGCCATCCCAGCACTTTGGGAGGCCAAAGTGGGCAGATCACCTGAGGTCAGGAGTTTGAGACCAGCCTGGCCAACATGGCAAAACCCCGTCTCTACTAAAAATACAAAAATTAGCCAGGTGTGGTAGTGGGTGCCTGTAATCCCAGTTACTCGAGAGGCTGAGGCAGGAGAATCACATGAACCCAGGAGGCGGAGGTTGCGATGAGACGAGATTGTGGCACTATACTCTAGCCTGGGAGACAAGAGCAAAACTCCTGTTTTTGTCTCAAAAACAAAACAAAACAACAACAATGAAGAAGTTATTCTTTGGCGTATATTGGAAAACAGGAAAGGAACAGAAATATAGAGCCAGGGATGAAAGCCATAGATACTAACAAATGATCACAAGCTCAAGACCTGAAGTAAATACTTATCAATAGGCCGGGCATGGTGGCTTACGCCTGTAATGCCAGCACTTTGGGAGGCTGAGGCAGTCATATCAGGAGTTCAGGAGATCGAGACCATCCTGGCTAACATGGTGAAACCCCATCTCTACTAAAAATACAAAAAATTAGCCAGGCGTGGTGGTGGGCGCCTGTAGTCCCAGCTACTCGGGAGGCTGAGGCAGGAGAATGGCGTGAACCCGGGAGGCGAAGCTTGCAGTGATCCGAGATCGCGCCACTGCACTCCAGCCTGAGCGACACAGCAAGACTCTGTCTCAAAACAAACAAACAAACAAAGTATCAATAAATTAATAAATAAACAAAACCAGTGTGACCTTGTATTCCTTCTCAAAACATTTTTCACTACTATGAATTTCATGACAGCAACTTTGGAGGGGGCTACTAGGCAGTTCTTTGCTGTCTCCCACATGGCAGGCTGTTTCTTAACTTAACCTATGTAATATCCTCATCACTCCTCTCCACACACATTTTTTAAGACATAATTTGCTAATCGAGCAGTTCCTATGGATCAGGAGCTCTTGAAGGATGTTATGCTCATGATTTATTTTCTACTCACAACTTTTCCAGTGAGATATTATTATTATTACAGAAGAAGATACAGGCTCCAAGAGACTGCATATGTTGCCCAAAATGGCAGGACTGGAAAGTGGCAGAGCCATGATCCAAGCTCAAGTCGGCTAGACTTAACATCCAGCTCGTTCTTCTCTGCTTTGGAGCCTCTCATGCTTTCACTTTTAAATGAAAGATAATGATGATTCTTAAAATAACTGCTATGTCTTCTTTTTGGCATTGCAATTGCTGCCAGAAGCTATATTTTATTTCTGATTCAGCTCTTGCAAGTATCCTTCCTTTCCAACAGTATGCTCTTTTACTTTCTAAAGAACACACTGAATTTTGCTATTTACAGTTCTGAGATTTAAGAACTGACAATCTAGGAGGAACTTTTATGTTGCTGATGACTTTTCGCTGGATCTTGACTTTTTTCCACTTCAGGGACATCACCTTACCTGGCTCTCATAGAATTGTGAAACACTATGTCCATTGATAACCATAAACAAAGAAACATGTTAAAATAAATAACCACTAATCAAAAGGGGGTAGAGTAGAAAAGATAATACTGTAGTGAGACTATGCGTAGATATTAACATTTTATGTTTATAGGTTGACAGCTTTCCATCAGTACACAAGCTCTATGTGATTAAAACGTGCCCTCCTCCCCTATGCACCTCACCAGTTTCCAAGTGTCCTCCAGGCCAAGGCTGTGTGCAAGGGAAGGCCACACATATCATGATCTGACAGCAAGGCGAAGTCCCTGTGGGCACCTATGTGAGTTTCCGGGGTGTCTGAGAGAGAACTGCCATCCAATCCAAACAGCCTGTCACAAAATCCCAGATGCTGGGAACCGCTAACGGTAAAGAGTGAGGAAAGGAATCAAAACAAGCCCAGTGGAGACGGCACAGTACAGTCATGCACGGGGCAGAGAAGGAGGGGATGAGGCTGCCACTGACAACTGGTGCATTACCTGGAGAAAGCCTGTGCCCAGAGAAGTCAGGCTCAGGCAGCAGAAAGGAAGGAAGAGCAGAGATGGGGAGTGCTGATGGCACAGAACTCCCAGTTCTGGTCCACCAAGTACGTGTGCCCATAAATTCTATCTCATGGATTCTGCTCTGACAACAGTGCATGTTCTTGGTAACCAGAAGGCTGTCAAGTAATAGTTGGCTGTCTTCATCCCTTTTCAGCTGTGATAATGATAGCAGCACAACTGAGATCAAATATAATCACACACAAACACAAGGCAGGCGGGGACATCACTTGGCAGTTGCAGGCTGTAAGGGGGCATCTCAAGCCTGGCTTTTCAAAGCACTGTTCCCACACTCACACTATAGTCACCAGCGAGCTTGTTAGAAATGCAGAGCCTCCACCTGGCGCAGTGGCTCATGCCCTTAACCCCAGCACTTTGGGAGGCTGAGGTGTGTGGATCACCTGAAGTCAGTAGTTCAAGACCAGCCCTGCCAATATGGGGAAATCCCGTATCTACTAAAAATACAAAAATTAGCTGGGCGTGATGGCGGGTGTCTGTAATCCCAGCTACTAAGGAGGCTGAAGCAGGAGAATCACTTGAACCCGGGAGGTAAAGGTTGCAGTGAGCCAAGATCGCTCTGCTGCACTCCAGCCTGGGCGATATAGTGAAACTCTGTCTTAAAAAAAAAAAAAGAAATGCAGAGCCTCAGGCCCTCCTAAGACTTGCTGATTCCAAACAGGCTGTATAACTCAGTGATTTGCATGCACAATAAAGTTTGAGGGACACTAATGTAGGTAGTTGAAAATGCCACCAAAATGAAATAATATAAATTTTATCAAAGAAAATTATCAGACATCCCAAAATACATATGTAAATTCCCATGATTCCAAGAACCCCAGGCCAAGAAACACTGTTCTAGGAGACCATGAACATACTTGTTTATCCTATACTGAGAAACCTTTAAAACTCATGGATGGGGAGTTTCTCAGTCAGTTTGGGCTGGTGTAATAAACTACCATATGCTGAGTAGCTTATAAACAACATCTTCTCACAGTGTCTTCAAATAATGGAATAGCCAAGCTCTCTGGGGCCTCCTTCTTTTTCTTTCTCTTTTTTTTTTTTTTTTTTTAGACAGAGTTTCACTCTTTTCACCTAGGCTGGAGTGCAGTGGCGTGATCTCAGCTCACTGCAAACTCTACCTCCCAGGTTCAAGTGATTCTCCTGCCTCAGCTTCCCGAGTAGCTGGAATTACAGGTGTGCACCACCACGCCTGGCTAATTTTTGTATTTTTAGTAGAGACAGGGTCTTGTCATGTTGACCAGGCTAGTTTCGAACTCCTGACCTCAGGTGATCCACCTGCCTCGGCCTCCCAGGGTGCTGGGATTACAGGTGTGAGCCACCACGCCTGGCCTCTTGGGCCTCTTTCATAGGAACACTAACTCCATTCATGAGGGTTCCACCTTTATGACCTAATGAGACCTCCATCTTCATGACCTAATCCTTTCCCAGAGGCCCCACCACCAAATACCAACACATTAGGGGTTAGGATTTCAACACATGAATTCTGGGTATCACAAACACTTAGAGGTCTACAGCACATAGGCTAAATAAAATATTTACATTATATAGACATGCATTATGGAAATGAGACCTCTATAAATCAGAAGGGTGTTTCCTTGGTGACGAATGTTTTCTACAATGAAAAGGGGGAGAGGAAGCAGGCAGCCTCTTATTTCTCTGACTTTGTATGCCTTGTGTAGATGCTTGGCGCACATGCATGCATGTGGCTTTGATTTGCTATTTTCTGCCATGTTGTCTGAAAGTGTTAAAGAATGAGTAATCTTGCAGCCATCATAAAAGAGCTGCTGATTCAAATGGCTTTGGGCTGCCAAGTCACCATCAGCTGGGACTTCACAATGCACGGAGATACATCAGTTTTCTGGGAACACATCAGTTTCCCTGTGGCTCTTCATCTAGTTACATAGGGTTTGGTCTCTTGATATTGATTCACTTTACAATTTTTCTGATTTTTACTTTCTTCTACTCATAATCTTCCTTTTAGTGGAAACTGTGGCATAATTGCATTCACATAAAACATGTTTCCTGGGCTCCTCCGCTGCCAGACATAGGAAAAGGCCAAGGAAGATATGTTAGCACAGGGGAGAAACAAAGTGGTCCAGGCTGGCAAGAGGTGCCTGATGTCTGCTGCTCACATGAGCTCACGAACTCATTGATCCTCACTATTCAATATCCATTGAATATCCAGATATTATCCTCTGACGACATAATCCAATCCAGAGCAAGAAAAGCAAAACCCCTGTTGGAACACAGGCACATATGCACTCTCACTGCCAGCCTTGGCCAAGGCTGTTCCTGCCCAGAACACCGCCCCACCATCCTCATGGTGACTTCCAGTTCATCCTTAGCTATCACCTCCTCACCACATGTGTTCCAATGACCTGCTGCTACACAGTTAACCACAGTGTAGGTCAGGAATTTGGGCAAAACACAGTAGGGTGGGCTGGCCCCTGTCCATTGGTGTCTAGGGGCTCAGATGATAAGAAGGAAAGATTGACCTCACAGGACCATTGCCAGGAGTGCCCACCCACAGCCTCTGAGGGCTGGACCCTTACAAGGGGCCCAGTGCTCCAGGAGTGAGTGTTCCAGCAAATAGAGCAGTGCTGCCTGGCCTTCAGAGATGCCTTGGGCTTCCCCCTCATTGTGCTGATTAAAGCAGTCACAGCACCTCCAGGTTCAAGGAGAAGGGCTCAGTTCCAAGCTCAAGGACAAGAGGGTCAAAGAATCAGCCACAATGTTTCAAAGCCACCAAGAAAGAGAAGTGTCGAATCCTTAAATATCAGGATAAATGCTTCTCCTATCAGTTCCCTTCTATGGCAGGACTAATCACAGCCTTTGGAAGGTTTACTCTCATTCTCCATAGACTATCAGCTCCTCAAATAACTTATTCATCATCTTCTGCCTAACTATTACTACAGTGCAGGGCACATAGTAGTCACTGATAAAATATTTGTTGAACAAATTGTTCCACACAAGAATACTTACAGATGCTCCTTAATCTCTTCTCATATGTATTGACTTACACTGAATAATCTGTCTAGCATATTCTCACTCCTTTATGGCATGCTAAATGCAAGGAAGAATTTCAGTCTATGAGGCATGGCTTCCAACCAACGCCTCCAAGTCATGCTACTTATCATGAAGCCAAGTTATCTAACAACAATCTTCTGGGGTTAACATAACTTTATCCCATAAAATTTCTCTTATAGGCAGAAAATTCACTTTAATGGCTTATGAATGTCCTGAACATGTCAGACTGTTTCCCTACTGAGCATTCTCTCTGTACTCAATTTAAGAAGCACGACAATCTGCGATTTTAATATTAATAAGGCAAATTGACTTACAAAAAGGGTACAGCATTCTTGCATCCACAGTGGCTAATGGTTTAGGCAATAGGCAATATCCAGACATGCATATAATTATGTGAAATTTGAGTTAAAATGTATTATTGCATAATTATGAGAATAGCTTCCTCTTGGGTAAAAAGTGTCAAGATGGGTTTAAAATCAGTGTCGTTTTACTTGGAGACCATATTATTCCAGTTTCTTTTGCTACAGGATAAATTCATAAGTTGTAAGCAATTGGTGCCTCGAAACCAGCTGGCATCATGTAGCTGTGCACAACCCAAACATCATCAAGTGAACTGCTTAGTACGTCCACCAGGCTGTATGCACAGCCCGAAGCGCAAGCAACTACTGGACACTGCAGAAAACCTCCTTCTGCTGCTGAGTCCAGTAACATGTAATGCCTTTACTAACAGAGAATAAAGTGGTTCCAAATAGTTGTCCTTAGGGAAGACATACAGAATGGAAATTGGATAACTTAACCCAGCTAGATGCTTTTGATTGGTCTTCTGGAATGTTCACATCCCTTTAAAACTTTGCAGAGTTCACCCCAGCAGTATAGGAGATGGAAGCCAAAAAGATCACACAGGATACTTTGAATTTCAGTTTTTTCTACTCATGCATTATTTTAACTAAACCACATAAAAATAATGCTCTACTACCTTTGATATGGAACAAACAATGGATAAACTACTGGAAAGCCATTGCTGAAATACACACATCTGAATTTGGGGGAAAGGTGATCTCTAAGCAACAGCGAGAAAGTCCATATGTAACAGGAATTTTGAATGAAATGGGCGTATTAGCCAGATAGCCAAGTTCCTACCACAGCACTCCCACAAAACTGTTGATATGTTTAGCGAGGCTTAGAAGTAGTCTCACTGGAAAGAAATTGGTAAAATGGAATTAAACATTATAAGTCAATAGGGCTAAAATTATGTTTTTAGATAGATTTGGAGGTTCAGTTCTTGAAATTCCAAAGTCATGCTTGTTCATATCTTCTGAAAGATATATCGACTGTGATTAAATATTTTCTTTCCCCCCAAAAGAAACAATTTGAAAAACATGTGAACTAGCAGGTATATGTTGATAGAATAAATACGGCATAACAACACTACTCAGAAATCTCTGCTCAACATACTCTTAGTTTAGCAAACTGTAAAGTCTTGTGAGACCAAGAATTATACAAGACTCCTTTTTTTTCTAGCAAGAGGTGGACATACTTGATAAATAATTTTACTTTCTCCGTCAACTCTTGACAAGACATTTCAATGAGACATCACTTTTATATTTGTTAATGTGCAAGATCCCTGTAAAACTACCAAGGAACCAAACTGCATATTTTACCAGTCAAAACAAATTATTTCGCCTTGACAAATTATGCTTTTCTATTGTTTTTATGAATTCTTAAGCAGATCAATCAGCATAACACACTCATACCAGAATCTCATTCATGAACTTTATATGTTTTTTTCATATTTGCCATAAAGGCAATGTGAAATCATTGTGAGTAGCAGAGTAACCATAGGGCCTTTAGACAGTTCATAAACATTAAATAGAAAACACAATAGTTGGATAATCGAGTTGATGTACTCCTCTCATTATAGTCAATCTTAGCATTGCCCCTAATTGGATCGACGTCGCATGGAAACAAGTGCAACAAGTTTCTAGTAATAAAAGATAAAGGAATGCCTGAACACACAACAAAGAGTGTGCTTGCTCATCAGAGAGGCACTTATTAAGAGGCACAGAAATTTTTCCTGCAGTTAGAAAAAAAATCATTCTGCATTGCTTCCCTTTACGATGTTGCTATACATTTCATAGCATAGAATAATATGTGTAGAAAAAAATAATATAATACTTTAGTACCCAAAGCAACTGAAAACACAAAATCATTCATTTAACTCCCCTCTTCTTAGCAGGGAAAATTATATTTCTATTAAAATTAAAATATATTCATATTTAGGTTTTGCTTATTGAAATAATGTAAATGCCCTAGAAAGCAATGCTTCCGTGATCATAAAATTATAAACAAACAACAAAGACACATTTTAAGCATCAGTGGTTATATATCTCTCTCAGGCAAATGGTCTCCAGTGAAACTCCTGGGCTTACCATCAATACCTTTCGTGGAATTAAACATTTTAGATGGAACAAGCTGTTTCTAGGGTGCACTTGATGATGGTCCTTTACGGTCTTCTAAAACTTGTCCTCACTCTAACTCCAGAATCCACTGTTTTGATTTTATTACCAAAAATACAATGCTGGTTGTTTGTACCTGCCAAAAAAAAACTTGAATGAAATGATTAACATGGTTCATTAGATAACGCCTGAGGACATACACATTGAAGGCATATTTCAAAGGAACAAATGCTATTTTATTATTACGATGATTCATACAATGCACATTAGCAATACATGTACAGGTAGACTTTGTCTTATTGTGCTTTGCTTTACTGTGCTTCGGAGATACTGTGTTTCTTAAAACCTGAAGGTCTGTGGCAACCCTGCGTGGAGTAAGTCTATTGGTGACACTTTCCCAACAGCATGTGCTCACTTCATGTTTCTGTATCATATTTGGGTAATTCTCCCAATATCTCAAACGTTTTCATTATTATTGTATCTGTTATAGTGGTCTGCGTTCAGTGATCTTTGGTGTTATTATTGTAATTGTTTGGGGGACCATGAACCACAGCCATGCAAGATGGTGAACTTACATGTTGTGTGTGTTCTGACTGCTCCAACCAGCTGTTCCCCCCATCTCTCTCCCTCTCCTTGGGCCTCCCAATTCCCTGAGAAATTATTGGGAGGTCTATTGAAATTAGACCAACTAATAACCCTCCCGTGGCCTCTAAGTGTCCAAGGGAAAAGAAGAATCGCCAGTCTGTCACTTTAAAACAAAAGCTAGAAATGATTAAACTAGTGAGGAAGGCATGTCAAAAGCCAAGATAGGGCTCTGTACCTTAGACCAGAGCAAAGTCCTCACTCTCTTCAATTCTGTGAAGACTGAGAGAGATGAGGAGGCTAGAGAAGAAAAGTTTGAAGCTAGAAGGGGTGGAGCGAGATGGCAGAACAGAAGACTCCACTGACCGTTCCCGCTTCGACGACACCAATTAAACAACTATCTACAGGAAGAAAACACCTTTGTAAGAACCAAAAATCAGGTGAGCACTCACATTCCCTGGTTTTAACTTGATATACTGAAAGAGGCACTGAAGAGGTAGGAAAAACGTTCTTTTTACTTTTTAAGGAAAAAAAATTTTTTTTTGAGATGGAGTTTCACTCTTGTTGCCCAGGCTGGAGTGCAGTGGCACCATCTCAGCTCACTGCAACCTCGGCCTCCTGAGCTCCAGCGATTCTCCTGCCTCAGCCGCCCTAGTAGCTGGGACTACAGGCACCTGCCACCACTCCCAGGTAATTTTTGTATTTTTAGTAGAGACAGGAATTCACCATGTTGGCCAGGCTTGTCTTGAACTCCTGACCTCAAGTGATCCACCTGCCTTGGCCTCCCAAAGCGTGGAAAAATATTCTTGAATCACTGACAACACCCCTTCCTCATTCCCCTACCCCCCTCTTCACCCCCCCCCCCTCAATGCATTTCTGTGCCCTGGGAAGAAGAAGAGCCAGCAATTGTGACACACTGAAGCTAGCAGAGGTTGTTCACGAAGTTTAAGGAAAGAAGCCATCTCCATAACATAAAAGTACAAGGTGAAGCAGCAAGTTTTGATCTAGAAGCTGCAGCAAGTTATCCAGAAGACCTGGCTATAATCACTGATGAAGCTGGCCACACTAAACAACAGATTTTCAGTGTAAAGGAAACAGCCTGCTATTGGAAAACAATGCCATGTAAGACTTTTGTAGCAAGAAATAAGTCAATGCCTGGCTTCAAAGCTACAAAGGACAGGATGAACTCTCCTATCAGGGGCTAATGTAGTTGATGACTTTAAGTTGAAGCCAAATTTTATTTATCCTTCTTAAGATCCTAAAGCCCTTAAGAACGATGCTAAATCTACTTAGCCTATGCCCTAGAAATGGAACAACAAAGCCTGGATGACAGCACATCTGTATACAGCAGGGTTTACTGAATATTTTAAGTCTACCACTGAAACCTACTTCCCAGGAAAAAAAAAAACAACAACAAAAACGATTCCTTTCAAAATATGACCACTCATTTAGAATGCACCTGGTCACCCAAGAGCTCTGATGGAGATGTATAAGGAGATTAACGGTGTTTTTCATGGCTACTAACACATTATTCATTCTGCAAGCTTGGATCAAGAAGTAATTTTGATTTTCTTTTTTTTTTTTTTTTTTTTTTTTTAACAATAACAGAAATTTATTTCTCACAGTTCTGGAGACTGAGAAGTTCAAGATTGAGGTACCAGTAGATTCACTGTCTAATAAGGGCCCAGTTTCTGATTCATAGTGTCCTTACTTGTCATAATGAGTAAAGAGAGTTCGCTGGGACTTTTATAAGGGTACTAATATGATTCATGAGGGCTCTACCTGCATAAGCTAGCACCTCCAAAAGAACCTCTCTGAAATACAATCACATTGGGGATTAGATTTCAACATATGAATTTTGGGAAGACACAAGCATTCCAGCTACTGAATCTCCTTATTACATGACATAAGATACATTTACTTCACACCATAATATTTAAGCATCATTAACTTACATCATAATATTTGTGTTACAGGATACCAGGAAGAGCGAGCATCAGTTAAGATGTTGCATTTTCTTCTGTGGAAAGGGTTAGTATGTTTGGTTGCATTCAGGATAGTCGTATCATGTTAGGCAGAGGGATGAGTTCGTCATTTTCTTTATTTAGAGATTTATGCATGGTTTAAGGACATGTGGAGTCTCTCAAATTTACAAGGAATCAATGTTATGGTTAATTTTACATGTCAACTTGTTCTGCTATGCTAGGTTAGGTTAGTTGTCTAGTCAAACAGCATTCTGGATGTTGCTGTGAGTATATATTTTTGGATGTGATTAATCTTTGAATCAGTAGACGTTGAGGAAAGCATATTATGCATACCCTCCATAATATGAGTGGGCCTCATGCAATCAGGTAAGGAAATTAAGAGCGAAGATATAGGCTTACCAAAATATAAACAATTCTACTTCAAAATTGCAACATAGAAACTCTACCTAAGATTATGGTTAGCTGGCCTGTCCACTAGAATTTGAACAGAAATATCACTTCTATTTTTACTTGAATGTCCAGATTGCTGGCCCATCCTACAGATTTCAAATTTGTCAGCTCCCACAACTGCATAAGCCAATTCCTTAAAATAAAAATTATTTTCTGTTTATTATTATTATTATTATTATACTTTAAGTTCTAGGATACATGTGCATAACGTGCAGGTTTGTTACATATGTATACTTGTGCCATGTTGGTGTGCTGCACCCATCAACTCGTCAGCACCCATAAACTTGTCATTTACATCAGGTATAACTCCCAATGCAATCCCTCCCCCCTCCCCCCTCCCCATGATAGGCCCCGGTGTGTGATGTTCCCCTTCCCGAGTCCAAGTGATCTCATTGTTCAGTTCCCACCTATGAGTGAGAACATGTGGTGTTTGGTTTTCTGTTCTTGCAATAGTTTGCTGAGAATGATGGTTTCCAGCTGCATCCATGTCCCTACAAAGGACACAAACTCATCCTTTTTTATAAAAGTCTTTATAAAAGACTTTATAAAAAGTCTTACTATTTATGAAATACATTTCTTATGGCTACAGCTGCCATAGATAGCGAATCTTCTGATAGATCTGGACAAGGTACACTGAAAACCTTCTGGAAAAGATTCACCATTCTAAATGCCATTAACAACATTTGTGATTCATGGGAGAAAGTCAAAATATCAACATTAACAATAGTTTGAAGAAAGTACATTTTAACCCTCGGGGATGACTTAGAGGGGTTCAAGACTTCCGTGGAGGAAGTAACTGCAGATGTGGTAGAGAATCTCAAGAAAACTAGAATTTGAAGTGGAGCCTGTGATGTGACTGAATTGCTGCAATCTCATAATCAAACTTGAACAAATGAGGTCTTGCTTCTTATGGATGAGCAAAGAAAGTAGTTTCTTAAGACGGAGTCAACTCCTGGTGATGATACTGTGAACATTGTTAAAATGACAACAAAGCATTTAGGATAGTACATCAACTTAGTTGATAAGGCAGTAGCAAGGATTGAGAGAATTTACTCCAATTGTAATAATTCTACTGTAGGTAAAATGCTGCCAGACAGCCTCACACGCAAAAGAGAAATCTTGTGTGAAAAGAAGAGCCCATTAATGCAGCAAACTTCCTTGTCTTGTTTTAAGAAAATTCCACAGCCTCCCCAGCCTTCAGCAACCACTATCCTGATCAGTCGGCAGCCATCAGCAGTGAGGGAAGACCCTCCACCAGAAAAAAAAGCTTACAACTTGGAGAAAGCGCCAATGATCATCAGCATGTTTTAGCAATAAAGTGTTTTCAAATTAAGCTGTGTACATTTTTTAGACATAATGCTATTGCACACTTAACAGACTACAATATAGTGTAAACATAACTTTTATATGTCACACAAAACCAAAAAAAAATTGTGTGACTCACTTTTTTGCGATATTTGCCTAATGGTAGTTGTCTGAGACTAAACCTGCAATATCTTTGTAATGACTGTATGTAAATTAGCTAATAATTTTGAGAACCATTAATGATTTAGAGGACTAGGAGGTATTCCTCCTCTGGAGCTAGGAATGAAATTATTGTCATCCAGAATGAGTGACTGAGAACGGGGAAAGGATGAATTCTCCAAAGGAAAGTCCCCTGCTGGGAAAGTGGTGGGGGTGCAAAAGCCACCACTCAATTGTTCAAGGAACAACCTTTGGAGTGGAAGAGACAGTAATCATTCCAGCTTGGACATGAAATGAAAAACCAGGAGTAGAAATGTATTAGATAAAGATGTATTTGCACTTTAAGTCCTATGGAGTGTAACTAGTAAGAGCTGCTTCACAATCTTAGACTTAAGACATCTTTGTAGCAGGGAGTCTGGTATCTCTCTCAGGGCTCCCTCTTCCCCCTACATGTCAAAACTCCTGCCCCATAGGGAGTTAGTCAAACCAGTGGTTCCCTTTCTCATTACTGGTCAGGACCACCAGTGAAGTTGAGGGCTCACAGTCCCACAGCTCATAGTCCCAGTGCTGGGATGTGTTCTTGGCCTCAGTTCAGCTTTTCTGGAAAAAGCGACCCCATTCTCACATTGCTTGATCTCAAGTAGGGGTGTTCCAAGCTCTGGCTCCCAAGGCTTTAGGACTCAGTGCCCTATGCTTCAGTTCTGCACTAACTGCCTTCCAGGGCACCAATTACTCCACAAGGGCCAAGTCAAATGAACTACAATACTCTCTGTCCTGTGGATCCAGAATTAATATTCCTGATTTCTCCCTGGGAATGCACACCACTAGTACCTTTCCTTTTCCTTTTTCTTTTTTTTAAAATACCCCATTTATTTGGACATAGTGCTATCTGCCCGTCCTTTTTAGGGCAGCCTCACTGAACACTTTCCTACTTTCCCTATTCTGCAAGACAAATTGCAGGTTCTCAATAGTCACTAGACAATGTTGCAAAGAGTGGCCCACAGCTTTCTCTCTTCATTGTGCCCATTTTTTTTTCCTTTTTTTGCTGTGTTTTTGTGTTACTTATATGGTGATGTTTTAGTTCACTCCAAATTGGAGATTTATCCTTGATTGATATATACAAGAATATTTCTAGAAAAGATTTGTCCTCAGAATGCCCTGCCAAAGAGGTAAATTTCAATTTTTCTCTTTTCCAGGAAGGATATGCATTAACAAGCACAGATGGTGAACAAAGGTGAGACGGGCATGACACGAGTCTTCAGGGATGACCGATGGGGGGCACTCAGTAGTGCCAGGGCAGCCATTGGATATAGTCTTCATTATATAGATGGAGAAAAAAAAGGAAAACCCAGAGGCTTGGGGCTTAAATGATTTGCCCAAGATCATACACCTTCTTAGTGCCAGAAGAAAACAGGCATTCCGACTGGCGGCCTTCCATGACATCATGCCTGTGCAAATGACAATCATATCACGATAAATAACACAAAAGAAACTGTAGCCATTATCTTCTATTTTGCACTGTGCCTGCACTTGGCCTGGTTTTTCCAAACATACACCAGACTTGAATGACACAAGGCTTACCTTTAGAAGATAAAATCCACCCAAGGAGTATCCTTCAGGGGAAAGAGCACACAAAGAAGTTTAGAATTTAGAAGGAAGAACAAATATTAGGAAATTAAAGGGAACTTGTGTTACTTATCTTTAGACTCAGTTATTTTTAAAAAATGAATCATTGTATTTGTTATTATTGCCCTAAATATATATGCAAAATATTTTTCTAGTAAGTTTTTTTTCACTATTTTTCAAGTCTTGGAAGTTTAAGCCGTCAATCTAAGATGTAACAAGACTTACAATGAGCAATCCAACGCTTGTTTTTTAAAAATGTCTCTAATGCATTGAAATCTATGAGATCATTCAAGGATAATTAAATGTGACGTTTTAAAAGGGAAAAAAAAGCACAGTATGACTCTATGGTACAAGAACAAAATTGTTTAGACATAGGCATGGGAACAAGTCACAAGTTAAATTTTTTTCATGTTAATTTTCATTAATAGAATTTTTTTTTTTTTTTTTTTTTTTTGCACAAACTCCCATTTTGAAAGAGAGATGAAATGAAATACCATTCAAAAGGAAGAGGAGGACGATTCTTTGTCAACCACACAGGCATTCAAATGGCAAGTGTGGGATTTTTCTCCACCACGAAGTGAGGTACAGCTGGCCACAGACCCCAAAATGAATATTCAAAGAAACATTAAATTACTTTAAATTTTGCCTTTAAATTCCTATCCCGTTTGCTAATACTTTCATGGAAGGTTCTGTCGCCTTTTTAAGATAAAGCCTTCTCTAACACGAGGTCCTGAGTTGCAAACCTTTTCTTATTTTCTCTTCTGGCATCCAGGAGCAACTAGGGCAGCATTATTTTTTCTATGAGGCACAGAGATTCCAGGATCCCTTTCTTCCCTTGCCTACGAGTGGGCCCATGCCGGAGGGGGCGCTCTCTGCGACACTGTCCGCACTGATGGGCAAGGGAAGGGCCTGGACACGGCGGAGGACGGCGGAGGGCAGCCGGGGCGAGGTGTGGGTGGGCCCAGACCCGGGTGCCAGCAGCCCTTACTCCTGCTGCCACTCTTTTTTTGTTGTTGTTTTTTAATATGTGCAAAACATTTATTCTGGGAATCTAAAATCTAGACAAAAAAAAAATATTGGGCTTTAGAAAAAGCCTACACCAAATTGTCTTATTTCTTCCCTAATACAGAATTCTGTACAGAATACATACAGAATAAGGAGGCGAAAAAACTCTTAAAAAATAACATTGCTCTGGCCGGGCGCGGTGGCTCAAGCCTGTAATCCCAGCACTTTGGGAGGCCGAGACGGGCGGATCACGAGGTCAGGAGATCGAGACCATGCTGGCTAACACGGTGAAACCCCGTCTCTACTAAAAAATACAAAAAATTAGCCGGGCGAGGTGGCGGGCGCCTGTGGTCCCAGCTACTCGGGAGGCTGAGGCGGGAGAATGGCGTGAACCCAGGAGGTGGGGCTTGCAGTGAGCTGAGATCCGGCCACTGCACTCCAGCCTGGGCGACAGAGCGAGACTCCGTCTCAAAAAAAAAAAAAAAAAAAAAAAAATAACATTGCTCCAGTTTGCCTGCAGGTATGTGATTTAAAATATCTCCGTTCTATTGAGGTATAGCATGCAAACTTTGGTAAAATTAGAAAAATTAACAAACCCTTTAAAAAAATACAAAACAAGCCCCCCCCAAAAAGCCAAACAAACAAAAAGCCCTAACTTTGTATCTTTCTTTGTACATAAACAGAAACTACAAAAAAAATTCATTTGGAAAATGTGTTCATTAAAAAAAAAAAAAAAAAAAGAATCCCTCTTGTAAGTTCTCAATTGCCGAGTTTAAAAACGGCATTTAAATGATCTGTTAAACTCAAACTGTTCCCAAGCACCCGCCCCATGTCAGGAAGAACTGGATGACCGCCATTTCTAGAACCCGCTTCTGCGGGGAAGCCAGTTGAGCAGGCTAGGTGGAGCTCCCGGAGGGTCGGCGGGTGCAGCTCCCTTGTGCTGGCTCCTAGGCGAGGGAGAGCCCCGCGCTGCATGGGGAAAGTTCCTGCCCCGCTCCGCTGCCCCACCCGCTAGGCCGCAGGCCCCAGGCGTCTCCGTGCCGCCCTGTCTCCACCTGCGCTCCTAGCCCCAGTCCGCGAGGTCTCGGGTCACGACATCGCCTGTCTCGCGGGTACGCAAGCCTCCCTCTGCACTTAGAGCACAGCCACCCCTTGGACCGGTGTGGGTAGGCCCCCACATCCCCTCCTCGTCTGCTTCTACAGGTCCACCCTTCTCGTGTCCGGCCTGTCCCCACCTTGTGTGCCTGTGTGACCGCGCTCAGTACGGAACTCGGAAAGACTGCTCCCTCTTGCGGTTGAGATCCTAGGGCCAACATCCTCTCAATGCATCCAGACCAGGGAATCCTCCCGCCCCGACCCGAGGTCTCACATCCCCAGCACCAGGGAAAAGCATCTCATCAGGCCCTGCTGCTACAAGGAGAGCTCCGCGGGGCAGGGCCTTGCCTGTCTGGGCCCCAGCAAGGAACAGGTGCAAAGATGAATCTGTAAAGTGATGGAACCCTAAAGATGCTACCTGCTTCCCAGGGGGAGTCGTGAGAACTGATCTGTGTGCCTGTGTCCTCCTGCCTTTAGTCAAGCGCCAGGCACACAGGAAAGAAACACTTGCTGCAAAAAAAACTACCAGTGCATCATTAATGCGGCCAGAGCCTTCACATAACAAATGCTTATTGCACACATCCTGTATTGCCGGCACCGTGTGTTATGAGCTGGGGATGGAGCGCTCATGAAGACAGAATGATCCCTTTTGAGCTTATAATGTCATGGGGAAAACGTTAAATAATACAAACGTTGATTAAAGTTGTCAGAAAACAAGTACACAGCATGCCACTGAAGCACAGAGCAGCGGGACTCAACCTGTTAAAACATTTGTGTATGGGATTCTCAAATTCCAAATCCTGAGGCCTGCCTGTTCAGCCATGTAAACAGCCCCACCAGGAGGCCTGCCTTCCTTGCAGGTCTCCTCTATTTTTTTGCCAGGGCAGTCCCTGTCCAGGGCTCCCTCTCCAAAGCTAATGCTGGCTTCACTCCTCTTCTATACCCAAGAGATTTTAACTCAAAAGTGAAAGCTTTTCCCAATCTACTCCTTCTCCCTTGCTTCTAGGAACTTTCTAGATCTCCAAAGTTTTCTAATTTTTTCTAGACCACCACCCTCTACCTCCCCAGGGATTCCCTTTTATTTTTAAAAACTCTAAAGCTCCAGGCTCCTACAGCTGTGTGTGCACAAAAACAAATAAAACCCTTAAGTCTCCTTCCCCACACATATCTTTCAAGGAAAAGATGAGGGGGATAATTTTCCAACAGCACAAATCCCAGAATTCTGATAAATACAAACTAGAGATGGGGAAAAATACTACGATTTACAAGCTATGGTTTTAATTGGTATGAAACTTTGGGCAGAACTTTGACGATCATGGCTTGGAGAACTAGGAACTTTTCCTGTGTTCAGTAACGACTTGGAAGAATTGCCCCCTCTCTATTACACAAAGATGCTTGCTAAAATACAGTGGTGGTTTGGGACCAGAGCAAGATATGAGCACAATGACAATTATATGAAAATAAGTGTGCCTCTGCACTGAAAACCCCGTCTATGAATTTATTAGATTCCCGCCTACTAAACATACTCTCCAGTATCTCACGTATCTCTCACACCCAGTAAAAACTTTAGTTTGCGGGGGAAAAAAGAATGTTTCTGAACGTTAAATCATCATTTCAGGAACGTGCAATCTTAGTAAAGTCAGGCAAAGAGTGAGTGTTTCCAGTGCTTTCTCTACAAAAGTAACTTTTTGGCTTCAAGAGACACTAGTTGATCATTTTCGTAATCTTTGTAAATGTATTTCTTTGTACCCTGCCTTATTTTTTAAAAAGAGATCCAGAATCTTTTAGAATTTACCATTTTCACCTCTGCATTTTAATGGATACAATAATACTAGTACTTATAGGTGAAGCTAACATTTGAATAGTTCCTGGTACATGGTAAATAAACACAAAATTATAGGTGAGGAGACTGACACCAAAGGATTGAAGCCACTTGCCCAAAGACACACAGCTCATAAACTGTGAAGGGGAAATTCAAGTGCAGGCAGTCAGGCTCTGGGATCCAGGGTCCTAACTACTGAACTCTCTTGCCCCTCAACTAGATCTGTGAGCCAGAAATACATTGTAGGCAAAGCCTAAGCTTGCCAAGAGTCATCTTCTTACACAGAGAAAGACCAACAGATCATGTGGTCACATGACTTCCATAGGATTCATTCTGTGAGACTCAGATCATATTCACAACTGTATAGTCCAAATTGGCCAGGACTGTGGGTGACAGTGCCTTTCAAACTACACAGAGGTGACCTGCAATCATTCAGGAAGGCACCCTTAACAAACAACTGCTCAGAGCCTGAAAGTCATGAAATGAAAAGCCATTCTCTAACAGTGAGAGAGCACCCAGGAACTGGGTCAACCCAACGCAGCTGTGACCATGTCATCCAGGTGACTTTCTGCTGCCTTAGTTCCATCATCTTGGTCAAATTCATTGGATGGAGAAAAGTATGGAAGGGTACATAAGTAGTTTTGCATAACTTATCATCCCTGCTGGTGCATGCAACCCTAAAAGTCAGGTGTTCATACAGCTTCCCCTTAGTAGAGTTAGCTTCCCACTCTCTCTAGACAGTTCAGGTTAGTACTTGTCCTGCTTTACTAGATAGTGGCAAGTAAAAATTCAATAGTGGATATAAAATCCTTCAATGCTTAATCATTATAGAGGCTGTTCTTGAAAGTTAGATTTTTTGTATAGGCTCTATTCTCAGTACAAGAACCTAGATGCCCAGGTAAGATTCTGCAATAGATTGTAAATCTGATGATGTCCCACTTAGAAAAAATACATTATTTTCTGTTTGCAGAATCTTTTTCCCTTCTTTTGCATTCAAAAAGTTCAAATAAACAAATATTAAAAGAAAAATATAATCAGAAATTGTACAAAAAAAAGAAAATAAATGATTTAGAAAAAGTAGGTGGAAAACATTGAGTTTTACCTTCTCCCTTAACTAAGAAGAGCAATCAACTACTTGAAATCTTTCCTCAGGGGCCAAGATGGCCAAGTAAAAATAGATGCAGTCAGAGGCGCCCACTGAGAAGAATGAAAATGGCGAGTGAATCCTCCACCAACCACTGAGGTATCGAGGTTCTCTCACTAGGACTGACTAGATGGTCGGCATGACCCACGGAGAGCAAGAAAAAGACGGGTAGTGTGACAGCCCACTTGGGAGCCACACAGGGCAAGGGGAGCTCCTACCCCCAGCCAAGGGAAGTGATGAGTGATCATGCTACCCTGCCTGGGAAACCATGCTTTTTCCACTGATCTATACGACTGGGGGATCCTCATGAGCCCACACCACCAGAGCCTTGGGTCCCAAGCATAGAGCTGTGCAGATTCTCAGCAACCACTCAGCTGGAGACTGCCTAAAACTACCAAATTCCTGGAAGGAGAGGTGTTCATCATCACTGCAGCTGCCTGCTGCCTAAGATGACTGAACTCCCAGGGGAGGGGTGGCAGCCATCACTGCAGCTCCAGTTTGCCATTTTTTCCCCTGCTGGTGCTGGGAAGACTGGATGGTTTGGACCCAGGAGGAATTTCCCACAGCACAGGATAATGGCTGTGGTAGATTGTGGCCAGACTGCCTCTTTAGGCCAGACCCTGAACCAGCCTTCCTCACTGGGCGGGGCCTCCATGCAGGAGTTTCTGCAATTCCAGCCAGGGGTTTAGGGACAGCACTCTGATCTCCTTGGGACTGAGCTCCTTGGGGGAGAGGCAGCCGCGGTTTCCATGAATCAGCAGACTTAGTCTTTACCCCTGTGGGCTCTGAGAACCAGGCAGTCTAGACAAATGGGATGTCCCCCAGCACAGCACACCCTATCCACCAAGGGGCAGCCAGAGTGCTTTGTTAAGCAGGTCCCAGATCCCATGTCTCCTGATTGCGTGAGAACCCCCACAACAGGGGTTGCCAGAGACCTTATACAGGAGTGTTCCCACTGGCATGAGGTCGGTGCCCCTCTGGGACAGACAGCTCAGGGGAAGGAGCGGCAGTCATCTTTGCTATTCTGTACCCTCCACTGATGACACTTGCATGAAGGACCCAGGTCTGGAGTGGAACCCCAGCAAACCACAGCAACCTTTGAAAGAGGGGCCTGACTGTTCAAAGAAAAACAAACAAGCAAACAAACAGAAAGCAACAACAACAACAACAGCATCAACAAAAAAGTCCCCACAAAAACCCCACAAAGGTCAGCAGCCTCAAAGATCAAAACTAGATAATATCACTCACAAAGATGAAAAAGAATCAACAAAAAAAATGCTGGTAGCTCAAAAAGACAGTGCCACTTCTCCTCCAAATGATCACAACACCTCTCCAGCAAGGGCACAGAACTGAGCAGAGGCTGAGATGGATGAATTAACAGAAGTAGGCTTCAGAAAGTGGGTAATAATGAACTTTGCTGAGCTAAAGGAACATGTTCTTACCCAATGCAAACCAGAAGAGATTAGTGGACAATATCAAACATTCTTAAAAGAATTTCCAACCCAGAATTTCATTCTGCCAAATTAAGCTTCATAAGCAAAGGAGAAATAAAATCCTTTTCAGACAAGCAAATTCCGAGGGAATTCATCACCACCAGGCCTGCCTTGCAAGAGCTCCTGAAGGAAGCACTAAATATGGAAAAGAAAAACTGTTACCAGCCACTGCAAAAACATACTGAAGTACAAAGACCAATGACACTGTGAAGCAACTACATCAACAAGTCTGCAAAATAACCAGCCAACATCATGATGACAGGATCAAATTCATACATAACAATATTAATCTTAAATGTAAATGGACTAAATGTCCCAATTAAAAGACACAGAATGCAAGCTGAATTGAGTCAAGACCCATCAGTGTGCTGTATTCAAGAGACTCATCTTGTGCAGACACAGATAGGCTTCAAATAAAGGGATGGAGGAAAATTTACTAAGAAAATGGAAAGTTGAAAAAAGCATCCTATTTTCTGACAAAACAGACTTTACACTAACCAAGATCAAAAAAGACAAGGAAGGGCATTACATAATGGTAGAGGGATCAATTCAACAAGAAGAGTTAACTATCCCAAATGTATATGCACAAAATACAGGACCACCCTGATTCATAAAACAAACCCTTAGACACCTACAAAGGGGCTTAGACTCCCACAAAATAATAGGGGGAGACTTTAACAACACACTGTCAATATTAGACAGATCATCAAGACAGAAAATTAACCAGGATATTCAGGACTTGAACTCAGCTCTGGATCAAGCGGACATGATAGATATCTATAGAACTCTCCATCCAGAAAACAACAGAATATACATTCTTCTTGGTGCCACATGGCACTTACTCTAAAATCAATTACATAATTGGAAGTAAAACGCTCCACGGCAAACGCAAAATAACTGAAATCATAACAAACAGTATCTCACAATACAGTACAATCAAATTAGAACTCAAGATAAAGAAACTCACTCAAAACCACACAACTACATGGAAATTGAACAACCTGCTCCTCAATGACTCCTGAATAAATAATGAAATTAAGGAAGAAATCAAGAAGTTCTTTGAAGCCAATGGGAACACAGAGACAATGCACCACAATCTCTGGGACACAGCTAAAGCAGTGTTAAAAGGCAAATTTATAGCACTAAATGCCCAAAAAGCTAGATGCAAGGGTCTGTCCCACAGACCATGACCCAGCGATGGATGAATAAAGTACACTGACACACAGATATTCTGCTTTGTCAGTTCAGCTGAGTGTCTGGGCCACTATTTGCAACCATGGCCTCGACTTGCCAGCGAGACTCACATTTATTCAGTAAAGATTAATTGACGAAGGTCATGAGTAAACACACCTGTGGGTAATTAACCTGGTCACCCCCGACCCCAGAGAGAGACATCATGCACCCGCAAATGATCAAAGGTTGTTCTTAAGACCACATGAGTAAATAAGTTTATTAGGTAAACTCCCCACATCCTTTTGTACTCACTTTAAGCTTTTTACTTAAGGTGAGGATCAGGTTGCCTTCAGCTATAATCCATACTAAAGCTATGCAAACCTCTCAGCCTTCCAAGAAGGTTTGTGGCTATTACTATAACTATCTTTAATATTTTTCCTACCAGCCTGAATGAACCCCCACAGCTAGAAAGATCTCAAATTGACACCTTAACATCACAATTAAAAGAACCAGAGAACTAAGAGAAAACAAAATCCAAAGCTAACAGAAAACAAAAAATTACCAAGATCATAGAGTGGAATTGAAGGAGATAGAGACCACACACACAACAACAACAACAACAAAACCTTCAAAAAATCAATGCATATATGAGCTGGTTTTTTGAAAAAAATTAATAAAATAGACCACTAGCTAGACTAATAAAGAAGAAAAGAGAAAAATCAAATAGACACAATAAAAAATGATAAAGGGGATATCACCACTGACCCCACAGAAATACAAACAACCGTCAGAGAATACTATAAACACCTGTATGCAAATAAACTAGAAAATCTAGAAAAAAATGGTTAAATTCCTGGACACATACACCCTCTCAAGTCTAAACCAGGAAGAAGTCGAATCCCTGAATAGACCAATAATAAGTTCTGAAATTGAGGCAGAAATACTTAGCTTACCAATCAGTAAAAGCCCAGGACCAGACGAATTTACAGCTGAATTCTACCAGAGGTACAAAGAGGAGCTGGTACCATTTCTTCTGAAACTATTCCAAACAATTGAAAAGGAGAGACTTCTACCTAACTCATTTTATGAAGCCAGAATCATCCTGATACCAAAACCTGGCACAGATACAAAAAAAAGAGAAAACCTCAGGCCAATGTCCTTGATGAATATCAATGCAAAAATCCTCAATAAAATACTGGCAAACCAAATCCAGCAGCACATTAAAAAGCTTATCCACCGTGATCAAGTTGGTGTCATCCCCAGGATGCAAGGCTAGTCAACATATGCAAATTAGTAAATGTAATTCATCACATAAGCAGAACTAAAGATAAAAACCACATGATTATCTCAATAGACACAGAAAAGGCCTTCAATAAAATTTAATGCTGATTCATGTTAAAAACTCTCAATAAACTTGGTATTGATAGAATATACCTCAAAATAAAAAGATCCATTTATAACAAACCCACTGCCAATATCATACTTAATGGGCAAAAGCTGGAAGCATTCCCCTTGAAAACTGGCACAAGACAAGGATGTCCTCTCTCACCACTCCTATTCACCATGGTATTGGATGTTCTGGCCAGGGAAATCAGTCAAGAAAAAGAAATAAAGGGTATTCAAATTGGAAAAGAGGAAGTCAAAATGTCTCTGTTTGCAGATGACATGATCCTATATCTAGAAAACCCCATCATTTAAGCCTGAAAGCTTATTAAGCTGATAAGCCACTTTAACAAAATCTCAGGATACAAAGTCAATGTGCAAAAATCAAAAGCATTCCTATAAACCAACAACAGACAAGGAGAGAGTCAAATCATGAATGAACTCCCATTCACAATTGCTACAAAGAGAATAAAATACCTAGCAATACAACTTAGAAGGGATGTGAAGAACCTCTTCAAAAAGAACTATAAGCCACTGCTCTAGGAAATAAGAGAGGACACAAACAAATGGAAAAACATTCCATGCTCATGGATAGGAAGAATTAATATCATGAAAATGGCTGTACTGCCCAAAGTAATTTGTAGATTCAATGCTATTCCCATTAAACTACCACTGACATTCTTCACAGAGTTAGAAAAAAAACTACTTTAAAATTCATGTGGAACCAAAAAAGCGCCTGTATAACCAAGACAATCCTAAGCAAAATGAACAAACCTGGAGGCATCATGCTACCTGACGTCAAACAATACAACAAGGCTACAGTAACCAAAACAGCATAATACTGATACAAAAACAGACACATAGACCAATGGAATAGAATAGAGATCTCAGAAATAAGACCCACACCTATAATCAGCTGATCTTCAACAAACCTGACAAAAACAAGCAATGGGGCAAGGATTCTCTATTTAATAAAAGGTGCTGGGTAAACCGGCTAGCCATATGCAGAAAATTGAAACTGGACTCATTATACAAAAGTTATACCTTATGCAAAAATTAACTCAAGATGGATTAAAGACTTAAATGTAAAACCCAGAACCATAAAAACCCTAGAAGGAAACCTACGCAGTACCATTCAGGACATAGGCACAGGCAAAGATTTCATGATTAAAACATCAAAAGCAATTGCAACTAAAGCAAGAATTGACTAATGGAATCTAATTAAACTATAGAGCTTTTGCAAAGCAAGAGAAACTATCATCAGAGTGAACAGACAACATACAGAATGGGAAAAAATTTTTGCAATCTATTCATCTGACAAGGCCTAACACCCAAAATCTGCAAGGAACTTAAACAAATTTACAAGGAAAAACAAAACAAAACAACCCCATTAAAACGTGGGCAAAGGACATGAACAAACACTTCTCAAAAGAAGACATTTATGCAGCCAACAAACATATGAAAAAAGATACAACATCACTGATCATTAGAGAAATGCAAATGAAAACCACAATAAGATATCATCTGATGCAAGTCAGAGTGGTAGGGTTTTAAGAAGCCAAGAAACAACAGACGCTGGCAAGGCTGTGGACAGGAACCTTTTTACACTGTTGGTGGGAATGTAAATTAGTTCAACCATTGTGGAAGACAGTGTGGCAATTCCTCAAAGACCTAGAACCAGAAATACCATTTGACCCAGCAATCCCATTACTGGGTATATACCCAAAGGAATATAAATCACCTAGAATCAGAAATACCATTTGACCCAGCAATCCCATTACTGGGCATATGCCCAAAAGAAAATAAATCGTTCTATTATAAAGATACATGCACATATATCTTCACAATAGCTAAGACATGGAATCAACCCAAATCCCCATCAATGATAGACTGGATAAAGAAAATGTGGTACACATACACCATGGAATACTATGCAGCCATAAAAAGGAACAAGACAATTTCCTTTGCAGGGACATGGATGGAGCTGAAAGTCATTATCCTTAGCAAACTAATACAGGAACACAAAACCATACACCACTTGTTCTCACTTATAAGTGGGAGCTGAACAATGAGAACACATGGACACAAGGAGGAGAACAACATACACTGGACCCTGTGAGGGCAGGGCAGAGAGGGAGAGCATCAGGATAAACAGCTAATGTATGTGGAATGTAATACCTAGGTGATGGGTTGATAGGTGCAGCAAATCACCATAGCATACGTTTACTTATGTAACAAACCTGCAAGTCCTGCACATGTATCCTGGAACTTAAAATTAAATTAAATCTTAAAAAAAAGATATTATTCCTGAGAAAATGTGAGACATAAGTAAATAAAATAATTATTACTATAACCAACATTGGGAAGTTTAAAAATATAATAATTGATTGTTGTCTTGGGCTGGTGCCATGAGAGCTGTCTAGGATTCCCATGCAAACAGAGTTATAGTCCCTACTTGGTGGCTGCTTTTAGCTGACTTGGAACATTTTAAAAATAAGTTCTAAACACTGCAACAGCTTTTCAACTATACTTGTTTTTAGAGTTGGCGAAAACATAGACCATGGCAAAATCAGCCTCTCTCTAACTGGGCAAGGTGAGCCAGGAAGGGAACGGCTCCAGGTAGGGAGGCATTCTGATCTAGGTATGAAGAACAAACCGTTTTACTGTGCCCCTACATCTGATTTAAAACAAGGGTGCCAACTAGAGAGATGGAGATCTTTGTACGTTTCTCCCTACCCACGCCCACCCCTCACAGCATTACAGGATTAACCATCACATCAGCACTCAAATATTTCTCATATCTGCTTGTCAGAATATTTAGCCTCTAATTCTCTTTTCTCCCTTACCTCATTTTCCCTAGAAACTTTTGCCTTTGGAATCTATTTTCCTCTTTGAACAGGCACATGCCACAAGCCTTTTCTGTAAGAGTAGTCAACACAGGTGAGATAGTAGGTGAGGCTTACAACTAAAATCGTTTCAGTCCAGGCAACTCCCTGTTAAACACTGAGTGGTCCACAGCACTCTTAGAATGGAGGGCCTGCCCCATGTCAAACTTTCAAATGGGCAATATTTTCAGCACCCCTCAAGTTTCACTGGGCCAATTGGCTCATTCCTGCATGCAACATATGTTATGTTAATATCCCAACATAAAATATGTTGGTATGTAAAATATTTTATGTTAATATATTTTATATTGTCTATCTTCTCTGTTCTCTGCCCTGAAGGAACTCAGTCTCTCAGAAACACAAGTTAATAATGCTAATTCCACATGGTATGTTCCCTGATTCAGATAAGACAGGAAAAGTGTTTCATGCAGCCTGGGAGTAACAGGGAAAAGGAAGGCTTCCCTGAGGCGAGCTCTGAGCTGCTTCTGCAGAACAAGCAGGAGTAGACTCAATGTGGGGAAAATGGCCATGGATGCATTCCTGGCAGGAAAAACTGCTGTGGGAAGTCAGGGACCCTGAACAGAGGGACCAGCTGGAGCTGTGGCAGAGGAACATAAATTGTGAAGATGTCATTTTAATATGGACACATATCAGTTCCCAAAATTAATACTTTTATAATTTCTTATGCCTGTCTTTACTGCAATCTCTGAACATAAATTGTGAAGATTTCATGGACATTTATCAGTTCCCAAAAATAATACTCTTATAATTTCTTACGCCTGTCTTACTTTAATCTCTTAATCCTGTTATCTTCATAAGCTGAGGATGTTCGTCACCTCAGGACCACTATTGTACAAATTGATTGTAGAACATGTGTGTTTGAACAATATGAAATCTGATTGTAAAACATCGGTGTTTGAACAATATGAAATCAGTGCATCTTGGAAACAAACAGAACAACAGTGATTTTAGGGAACAAGGGAAGACAACCAACTGTCTGACTGCCTGCGGGGTCGGGCAGAATAGAGCCATATTTTTCTGTTTCCAGAGAGCCCATAAACGGACGTGCAAGTAGGAAAGATATCATTAAATTCTTCTCCAAGCAAGGAATATTAAATGTTAAGACCCTAGGAAAAGAATTGCATTCCTGGAGGGAGGTCCATAAACAGCTGCTCTGGGAGTCTGTCTTACGCAGTAGAGATAAGGACTCAAGACTGCATGTCTTGCCTCCGTTTCCCTCCTGAGTTTATATATTTCTGAGCCCCTACCCTTTCTACCAGAATGCCCAGGTAAAACACAACAAAATTTAACAATGTATGAACCCCAAATATCCAAGACAGGTCTCAGTTAATTTAGAAAGTTTATTTTGCCAAGGTTGAGGACACACTCCCATGGCACAGCCTCAGGAGGTCCTGATGACATGATAGAGCACAGTTCGGTTTTATACATTTTAGGGAGACACGAGACATCAATCAGTTTATGTAAGATGAATATTGATTTGGTCTGGAAAGGTGGGACAACTTGAAGCAAAGGAGAACAACTTGAAGTGGGGAGGTGGCTTCCAGGTCATAGGTAGATAAGAAACAAATGATTGCATTCTTTTGAATTTCTGATTAGCCTCTCCAAAGGAGGCAATCGGAGACAGATTTATCTCAGTGAGAAGAGGGGTGACTTTGAGTAGAATGGGAGGCAGGTTGGTCCTAAGCAGTTCTCAGCTTGACTTTTCCCTTTAGCTTAGTGATTTTGGGGGCCCCAGGATTTATTTTGGTTTCACACTCTCAATGATTCAATTTTTTTCTCCTCTTTTTCACTCATTTCTCTGTCTTTTTTGCCCATCTAGTTGACAAACGAGGACATTCACCAACCCTTTTCACTCCATGAATACAGAAGCAGAATTGGTCCTTCTAACACCAGACTTGTACTGTCATTCAACTTTTCCCATGTGTAGTAGCTCTCCAACTAGCACAGGGACCACAGCTTTGCTGCCTCAGGTTGTGGCTACTCCCCACAAAGCTATTATTCCATAACACATCTCTTCACTTCATTTATAGAATCTACAGTAGGGTTGAAAGGCAGTGCTTAGTGTAGGGAACACTGTTCTAATAATTTAATCAGCATATGCCATCTAAGTACAGGCTGTTGTAGGATATCCTGGCTCCATTGACCTTCTAAAGCAATTTGTCTGTCCATTTGTTTTTCTTTTCTTTTCTTTTTTTTTTTTTTAATACTTTAAGTTCTAGGGTACCTATGCACAACATGCAGATTTCTTGAAGGATGACTCCCAAGTCTCTAGGGTACATTACACCTCAGCCAGTGGTGCTGGCCTTTACTCCTCTACCTCCTCAAGCTGTCCCCTCCACATTGTCCCTGCATCCATTCTCCTGCTTGGGCCCCATCCACACTCACCTGCCCTTCCTTCCAGAACAGCCTCTTCCAGCCCCTCTCCACAGGATCACACTGGCCTGAGTCAGGAGGTCAGTGACAGCCACTTTCAGTTTCATTTCTCTCCCCAACAAGTCAACCACTGGGGGAAGTTTGAATGTTGACACAGTTCATCTGGGTCCCATTGTGCTTCCCCTCAACAATGCCAGGTGGGTGAAGGTCCAAGGAGTTCAGGCCTGTTCATTACTGCCAAGTGATCATTCAAAGCCAGCAAGTTATGTCAGTTACAAACGAGCTACAAAAAATTTTGTAACAAAGGTAAAAGTAACTCCTATTAAGTTGTATTTTATATATATATAATTTAAATTATAAAATTTTATATATAACTTATAAAACTTTATATATAATTTAAATTATAAAATTATATATATATGTGTTTGCTGCCTCAGATTGCGGCTGCTCCCTATTATTCCATAACACATCATTTTTCATTTATATATATTAAAGTATATATATATAATGAATGGAAATTGGAAAGAGCTGAAGGAATTCTATTTTCTTCTTGAACAAGGTGAAATTTTTATCAGCTGGACACACTTTTTCATGACTGAGCTTAAGACATTTTCCAATTCCCCACCGCCATCTTATTCCTCGAGTTTTGTATTATTTGGACAGCAAAGAAAGCTTTCCACATAAATAAAATGCCTTTAAATTAAATGCTTAGAATTTCACATTGTAAATACTTTTGTATTTATGACTTTGAGGAAAATCCTCAATCATTAAAACAGCCCTAAGCTTAAAACGTATTCTAATATAATCAAGGTGGTTTTTAGAGCATGTTCAATTTGCAGTTACTGAGTCCATTTCTTAACCAGTAACTAAGCAAATTAGGAAAGTGCAACCTAATGATCCTGGCATAGGATAGAGTCAAATCACACTCACCATACACTGCTTCTGATTACTGAACAGGCTCCCTAAAGATGCTGTGTTCGTTACTGGATATTTTTTTGTTTGCAAATTCTAATTCTGAAAGATTTGTTTTACTAAAATCCACAGCATGAAGAGTGAAATTTTCTCAATGGCAACAGGGTTTTTGGTAAATGCTATTAGTTTAGAAACACAATGATATCTTTATAGTAGGAATGAAATTAAAATTTGGAGGGACACTTTTGCATTTTTCTAAACTTAAAACCCCCATCAACTGTAACCAGTCTATAAAATAATACAGTTTTCTTATCTCTGATTTAGGAAAATATTTTCTGCATTCAGGTTAAAATTTTGAAACATGTAAAAATGGAAAAAATCCATTTTAACAATACTACTAATTTTAACAATACTACTAATTAGCATTTACTAAGCATGTTGGCCATTTGCAGAGCTAAATATATTATTTACATCATTTCCATGTTACAGTGACAATAAACATACATAAGGGTGGTTTAACAAAAACTAATGGTTCTACTGCTAGTAAGAAATTCACCCAGCTTCCATTTGCCTTAGTTTTCAAAACTTAATTGGTTTTTTCTTTATCATAATTGTTATTGTCACCTTTCATGACATTGCTGACATAAAATGCAACCCTACATCAAGGATTTTTAGCCCCAGAGGAGTAGAGGACCAATTTTTACAGGTTTTACATATACTTCTCAGCTTTTATACCATTTCTCTAGTAGAAGTCACACACTGAAGGTCCTGGGCAA
Source organism: Theropithecus gelada (assembly GCF_003255815.1). Lineage (NCBI taxonomy): Eukaryota > Metazoa > Chordata > Mammalia > Primates > Cercopithecidae > Theropithecus > Theropithecus gelada. The sequence continues at coordinate 53,958,528 of NC_037676.1, forward strand.
AAAGCAACCTACAAATACGCATGGTTGGGCTTGTGTATTTTTGCCTTTCCATTTCTAAAAATGTAATTAGCTGCTAATATTGAAAAGCTAGGGAATGTCACTTTTGGCTTCTATATTTTCTTGAAACTATGGCCCAAATCCCCAAAGGCCATCAATTAGCTAAGTAACTGGTTGCCCCATTAGCAAGAGCTGCCTCTGCCTTCATTACCATCCCCAGATACTCCAAGCTTCAGGCTAGTTGCTATTCATCACACAGTAGTCTGTCTTTCATCTACCCCACTTCCCTCAAATTATTTACTGGCAGGTTCCCAGAGATATTTAAGTTAGTAATTCCTGTCCTGAATTGCAAACATGATACTAATAGCGAAAAATTCCATAGTGTTTACTAGAGCTAGACAATTTCCTAGGTACTTAAAATGCATCAATTCATTAAATCTTCAAAATAACCAACAAGGTGAACACTGCATTAGTCTGTTCTCACACCCTGTGATAAAGAAATACCTGAAACTGGGTAATTTATGAAGAAAAGAGGTTTAATTGGCTCATGGTTCGAAAAGCTGTACAGGAAGTATAGCAACTTTTGCTGGGCTTCTGGGGAGGCCTCAGGAAACTTACAATCATGGCAGACGGCAAAGGGGGAGCAAGAACTTCACATGGCCGGAGCAAGAGGAAGACAGAGGCAAGAAGAGTTACATACTTTTAAGCAACCAGATCTTGTGATTACTTCACTCTCACCACGACAACACCAAGGGAGGTGGTGTTAAACCATGAGAATCCGCCCCCATGACCCAATCGCCTCCCACCAGGCCCCACCTCCAACATTGGGAGTTACAATTCAACATGAGATTTGGGTGGGGACACAGATCCAAACCATATCAAACACTATTAGCATCTCCATTTAAGATTAGGAAACTGAGACACCAAGAAGTTGAGAATTTGTCCAAGGCAACACATTTTGTAAGTGGTGGCACGAAACTCCCAGACAGGGATCTGGCCAAGGGCCTGAGAATCCACCATTAAGCTTTATTTATAAACACAGTGGAAGACTCTGCATGACAATACTGACAACATCATTTCAATTCTGCTCATTACATTTAGAAGTGTGTGTCTAATGGGTGCTAATCTCTTCTTTGAAACACTTAGGAAACAAAATTTAGGTCGAGTTGTACCTCAGGTAGCTCCAAGACACTTGATTAGACAAGCAGCCCCTTCTCTAAGGCTTTGCTGCTATCTACCAAAAAACTGTCATTACAAAAGGACAAATGGCTGGTTCTCAGTCTGAAGGCACCTGCAGAACTGTGTTGTCCACATAGCAATAAGCAGTGCTCCCAAGTTCAAGAATCTTTTTAGTTATTACAGTAAGACTTATTTTGATATGTACATGCATATAAAATTAATGAAATGCTTTAAAGAAATGAAAATCTATGGATAATGTCATTTTCTATGTAAATACCATCAAATTGGACTTTTTATTACCAAGTCCTCATTTTGTGATTATGACTGACAAATGTGTGGCAATGATCCTCTTAAACATTTATATCTCAGAATTCCAGAAATTTTAAGCTATTTCCCTCTGCCCAAGAATGGACTTGAAATACCACAAGCAGTTTTGTCTTCCATGAACATGAGACAACCCACAAAACATTTATTATAAGCAGGAAACCTCTTTAGGCTGCATCTTTCAGCATTTTTCCTTTTCTTCTGTTTTTTTTTTTTCTTAAATTTTTGAATTTGTTGTCTTTTTTTTTTTTTTTTAAATAAACCCTAGAAACAGATCCTTTTCTTCTTTTGTGGTGATTTACCCTTCTAATTATCTAATTATGACTTAATTTAATCTAAATAAATTAAAATGTTTGAGTTTATTACCTTAATATTAAAGAAGAGAAGACAGGATTTGAACTCAGACCTGTTTGACTCCCAAATTCTGGTTTGCCCTGCTATCCTGTAATGCCTCCTAGATGCCGATTAGTCTAAGCGGTTGCTCCACAAGGCTTTTAAGCATTCAAGAACTCAACTGGACCATTTGAGGGTCTGTTCTGGGGACAGACAGTGCTTCAAGTGCTGAGGGCTCAGGACTTCACCCTCCCAGGAGGTACACACAGTACAAAGCCTAACAATTTGTCAGCATATAATCAATTGAAACCACACTCTAAAGTTAAATTAGTTCCTTCCAAATGGGACTGACATGTACTGACCAATTAAGAGGCCCAAAGATTTGGGAGCAGAGGATGAAAAGAAACAAATTGAGAACGTATGCAGGAAAATTACTGAAGGAAGATTGAAGATGAAAATTCTCAATGGTAAGTTCTGGAAGATGCTGGAAGAGAACTGAATCCGAAACAAATATATTTATGTCAACTCAGCATTGCTCACATTTTTCTAGTCTAACAGAGCAGAACCATGAAACTGTTTGAAAAGTGAGAAGCCTCTTCTAAGTATATAAGCAGGGAGAGCATTAGGAATCGTAAATTAAAAGGACACAGGTCCTAGCAGAGAAGCAATGAAGCATTGCGGAGGGTTTCCGGGGAATTTGTGTGAACTTACAGAACTGTGGTCTGCTGTGGTATCTGAGGAATGTGGTCCAGCATCAAATGCATGCAGCGGACGGTGCTCTTAAAGCAAAGGCACCGGCTGGGGCAAGGCAACCCTGGCAGGCACCATCCGGCCAGGAGAAAGAGAGCGGTCCAGCACAACAGTCTGGGCTCCATCGCTCCATTCACTGCTGGCCACGCGAAGCAGCAGCCGGAGGGACAGCACCAGCTGCAGCTGCAGCAGCAACCGCTGTGGTGGTGATGGTGGCTGTTGGGCTGAGCCAAGTTTGGGAGCAGTGGTGGAAAGCGGCTCCCAGGGAAAGGACACCCCTCTGACCAATCCAGGAGGAGGGATATCACATTACAGGGCTGAGGGCACAAGGGGCTCTAGGAGGCACTAGACTCCCAGAGGCGAGGACTGAGAAGCTTGTCAATGCAAAAGCCTCTTTCTAAAACACCATGTGTTTTAGGCAGCATAATGAAAACAAACTTTCCCAAAGTTGCTTCCACTGCACATTTGATGAAAACCCCAGTCTCTTGGCCCCTAGCTGTCCTTTTGAAGCCCCAAGTTGATTAATAATGTATTCAAACAATGCAGAACAGCTTTTCTTCTTTTTTATCTGGTAACATTACCAAACCCTAAAGGGCAGGCAGAGTTCTAATCCGTTCATCTAAGTGCACATATTCTTTCCTTATTCCAAACTATGCTCTTTTTTTAAAAAAAAAAAAAAGGTTTCATTTCCTTCAATATATTCTGCTTCTGAAACTCAACACATTTCACTCATGTAAGACTCAAACGGGCTACTTCTGATTTCTTCTTTTAATATTTAACATTTAAATTTATATGCTTAAAACCACGAACTCACATACCTCCTTGAAGAGGAGACAACTGATGGACAAACCTAAGTATGTATATGTAAAGTCAAACAGGTGTGAGCTCCCTCAGGACACGCTGGCAGCAGTGGCCCTGCTGGCTGCAGACTTTTCATCAGCAGTTTGAACTGGTCATGTTTCCCTGAAGTGAGCAGCCCCTCGTTGCGGATGTGTGTGAAAACTTAATAAATATGGAAACATCTACTTTTTGGTCATTCTGTAAGAAGGTATTTCAAAACAGATTTTTGGCTTTATCTTTAAAGACTAACATTTTCAAACAAAAATGTTTTAAATACATAAAAATAATAGAAAACAAATTAAAACTTGCATGGTCAATCCCAGATGATCAGACTAGTAGACCAATGTCAGGAGGAAAATAAGTTCATCCTTCTCTCTGAAGAAATTTTTCAGTCCCTTTACATTCTACTGTAGGCGAATACTGCCCTCTTTTGGCAAAATGTTCACATCTAAATATGTGATTCTGGGGAGATTAAGATGTAAAAAGAGCTAAAAAAACTAATCTCCATGAACAAAAATGATTTAAACTTTACGTTTGACATTGTTCACATGACTTTTATTGTCCAAGCATACCAATAAAGCCAATAAAGGAAATTTATTCCTTTAAATCCCCCCCAACAATCACTATGTTCTTGGCAGTGCCTGTGATTTGGAGGACATAGACAAGACCTGCAGGTTTGTGCCTTGTTTGCAATTCAAAATATAAAAAACAAACAAAAAAAATAAACAATATAAAATATAAAAATATCTTGCATTCATAAAGCAGACATAAAAAGGGTAGGGGCTCAGAAATATGTAAGTTCGGGAGGGAAATAAAGGCAAGACATGCAGTTCTAAAAGTCATTGAGCTAAGGGTGTATACGAATTAGGTCGAAAAAAGAAATCCTGCAAGTTTTTGTGCTTTGTTGTCAGTTCAAATTATTTTTAAAAAATCTTGCATTCTGGCCGGGCGCGGTGGCTCAAGCCTGTAATCCTAGCACTTTGGGAGGCCGAGACGGGCGGATCACGAGGTCAGGAGATCGAGACCATCCTGGCTAACACGGTGAAACCCCGTCTCTACTAAAAAATACAAAAAACTAGCCGGGCAAGGTGGCTGGCGCCTGTAGTCCCAGCTACTGGGGAGGCTGAGGCAGGAGAATAGCGTAAACCCGGGAGGTGGAGCTTGCAGTGAGCTGACATCCGGCCACTGCACTCCAGTCTGGGCGACAGAGCGAGACTCCGTCTCAAAAAAAAAAAAAAAAAAAAATCTTGCATTCATAAAGTTTTCTTGTTTTTTGAGATGGAGTCTCACTCTGTTGCCAGGCTAGAGTGCAATGGCACGATCTCAGCTCACCGCAACCTCTGCCTCCCAGGTTCAAGTAATTCTCCTGCCTCAGTCTCCTGAGTAGCTGGGATTACAGGCGCCCGCCACCACACCTGGTTAATTTTTTGTATTTTAGTAGAGACGGTGTTTCACCATGTTGACCAGGATGGTCTCAATCTCCTGACCTTGTGATCTGCCCGCCTTGGCCTCCCAAAGTGCTGAGATTACAAGCGTGAGCCACCGAACCCAGCCCATAATGCATTTTTTTTTTACTGGAAAAAAAAAATACAAAAAAACTTTCCACTTTAGAAATCTAAACTTATGTTGAATGAAAAAAAAAAAAAAATCTACTGATTACCAACTGTCAGTACAGGACTAAGAACTGCAAGGCATGACCCTGCTCATGATCGCAAGTCCTTCTGGACAGTGACTTAGGACAACTTTCCAGCTGAAAACGACTAAATGTGCTAGATTTATTAAAATACTTTTAAAATTGTATAAATGCATCAAGGTGCTATTACTGAGGAAATCAGTAAGATGTATACAAGAATCCAAAAAATGAAGTGGACATGAGTAGCCAGTAAAGTGGGTAAACAATGAAGGTCGGTGCAGCTTGAGACTGTCTGCCCAACCATGTGAAAAGGAACTGCAGGAACTGGAGTAGCAGGAATACAGGAAAAAGAAAAGTCCTTTCTTAGAAGAGAGTCTTATTTCAAAAATCTCCTGCATAAAGCCACAGCCACATCTTAAGGATGAACTAGAAATAATTCTGCCCCCTGCCTCCACTTCCACCCACTCACTACACAAACCAGAAGACACAAGGAAAATGACCTATTTCAAAGCTTACTATGGGGAGGCAGCAAACAAATCTTCCTGGAGGCGTGGTACCTCCAAGGTAGCCTTTACATGGATTTTCGGGCAACTCTACTTGAATGGTACAAAAAACTTTAAGTGGAGCATTTATAAAGGTCATAAGTTGGCAGTGCTCCTGGCAAAAACAACCTGGGGCCTATAATAATTCCCACAGTTTACAATACAAGCTCAGTCAAAACCCACAAAATACAAAAGAAACAAACAGTGTTATGAAAGCTAGCCATCAAACCTTATGAGCATGAGCCCACTTCAAGCGTTCAGATACTGGAATCCAACATAGAATAGAATTAGGCAGTATGTTTACAGAATTGAACATAATAAAGAGTAGAAGACTATAAAACAACTAGGCAGACTTGAAAATACAGAACTACAAATTTAAATATAACAAATATTAGAACTCAATGTAAGGGTTTAACAGCAGATTTAAAGCACTTAAAGAGAAGATTCGTGATAGGAAGATACTATCTAAGGAAATCAATGCTGAGAAATATAAAGTTGAGATGATATTTGTAAGAAAAAACATGGCCAAGAATTTCTAGAACTGATGAAAGAGACGAACCCACACAGCTACAAGAATAGGCAGAATAAATGAAAAGATATTCATACCCAGGCACATTATATCAAACTACAGAAAATTAACTGTGCCAAGACAAGAATATTAACAATGTCAAGTAAAATTTTTAAAGCAGACAGAAATAAACACACCAAGCTATTTACTTAAAAATAAAGATACAAAGGCAGTAAAATAAGAAATAAGGCTCCACCATCATTCTTCACAGTATTAGAAAAAACAATTCTAAAATCCATATGGAACCAAAAAAGAGTCCACATAGCCAAAGCAAGACTAAGCAAAAAAAACAAATCTGGAGGCGTCACACTACTTGATTTCAAACTATACTATAAGGCTGCAGTCACCAAAACAGCATGGTACTGGCATAAAAACAGGCACATAAACCAATGGAATGGAATAGAGAACCCAGAAAAATAAACCAAAATACTTACAGACAACTGATCTTTGACAAAGCAAACAAAAACAAAGTGGGGAAAGGACACCCTTTTCAGCAAATAGTGCTGGGATAATCAGCTAGCCACACGTAGGAGAATGAAACTGGGTCCTCTTTTCTCATCTTATACAAAATCAACTCAAGATGGATTAAGGACTTAAATCTAAGACCTGAAACTATAAAAATTCTAGAAGATAACACTGGAAAAACCCTTCTAGACATTGGCATAGGCAAGGATTTCATGACTAAGAACCCAAAGCAAATGCAATAAAAACAAAGATAAATAGCTGGGACTTAAAGAGCTTTTGCACGGCAAAAGGAACAGTCAGCAGAGTAAATAGACAACCCACAGAGTGGGAGAAAATCTTCACAATCTGTGTGTCTAACAAATGACTAATATCCAGAATCTCCAATGAACTCAAACAAATCAGTAAGGAAAAAAAAATCCCATCAAAAAGTAGGCTAAGGATATGAATAGATAATTCTCAAAAGAAGATGCACAAATGGCCAACAAACATGAAAACGTGAAAAAAAAAGCTCAACATCACTAATGATTAGGGAAATGCAAATCATAACCACAATGCGATACCACCTTACTCCTGCAAGAATGGCCATAATAAAGAAACAGTAGATACTGCTGTGGATGCGGTTATCAGGGAACATTTCTACACTGCTGGTGGGAATGTAAACTAGTACAGCCACTATGGAAAAGAGTGTGGAGATTCCTTAAAGAACTAAAAGTAGAACTACCATTTGATCCAGCAATCCCACTACTGGGTATTACCAGAGGAAAAGAAGTCGTTATACAAAAAAGATACTTGCACACGCATGTTTATAGCAGCACAATTCACAATTGCAAAATCATGGACCAACCTAAATGCCCATCAATCAATGGGTGGATAAACTGTGGTGTATATATATATGATGGAATACTACTGAGCTACAAAAAGGAATTTTAATGGCATTTGCAGCAACCTGGATGAGACTGGAGATTATTATTCTAAGGGAACTCAGAAATGGAAAATCAAATACCACGAGAACATCTATGTTCTCACTGATATGTGAGAACTAAGCTATGAGGATGCAAAGGCATAAGAATGATAAAATGGACTTTGGGGACATGGAGGTCAGGACAGGAGGGAGGGTGAGGAATAAAAGACTACAAATAGGGTGCAGTGTATACTGCTCTGGTGATGGGTGCACCAAAATCTCACAAAGCACCACTAAAGAACTCACTCATGTAACCAACTACTACCTTTACCCCAATAACCTATGGAAAAATAAAAAAATTAAAATTAAATAAACAAATAAGGCTGCTCTTGCTCATCACTATTCAGTTATACTGGAGGCCACAACTGGCAAATCTGGCAAAATAAAAAACCAGGAGGGAAAAAAATAAAACTGTATAAAATTTATTCAAATATATGATTTCCTATAAGAAAACTAAAATAATCAAAAGAGATAGTATTGGATTTAATGTATAAAAAACAATTAAAGGAATAACATACAATTTTAATAAACTACATCACTGAAAAATATAAAATATCTGCAACCAAATGTGACAAAAGATATTAGACCTTAGAGCCAAACCATACTTAATAAGGTCTAAGAAAAAAGAAGTGCCGTATTCATGGACTGGGGGACTCCATATCATAAACATGTTGATTCTTGCATAAACTGATCTATAAATTCAAAGTGATTCCCAAGGAACTCCCAAAGAGGAGTGTGTGTGCGTGTATGTAATCTGAGAAGCCAATTGTGAAATTTAAAGTCTACAGTCTACAAGTTCAAGAAACTCCTAGCATATAAAGTGAAGGGATTTATCGTACTAGATCAAGAATTATTGTAAACCTCCAGTAAATAAAATTGTGTAGTGTTGGCACTGGGTTATATGATCTGACTAATAAAACAGAAAAGAAAGCCTAGACACACATCAAAAATACATGAAAACTTACGACAAAGTTAACACTGCACATCAGAGAAGAAAAAAAAAAAATTTTCAAAAGATGGTTCTCAAACAGTTGATCAATAAAGTAAAAAAAGAAACTGGACTATTATTTCTCACCATACACAAAGATCAATTCTAGCTATTGTGCAGATTTAAATGTGAAATGCAAAATCACAGACCTTCTGTAAGAAAATATAGGTTAATATTTCCATGACCTTGAGACTGAGGGTGAAGGAAGATGAATCTGGCAATTAAAATTGAAAATGTCAATTCATCAAAAAACATCATAAACAGAGTAAGAAACCATAAACTGAGAAAAGATACTTGCAACACATATAATTGACAGTGGAATAATATCTAGACTGCAAAAGGAAATCCCACAAAACAATTTTTTAAAAGAAATTACTCAATAAAAAATTTTACAAAAGACTTGAACAGCACTTTGCAGAAAACCAACAAACACTTGAAGATAAAACCCCCTTAATAAATAACCTTCATGAGTTACAAAGTTCCCTAAGAAGATATTTCACACTGCCAAACAGGCAAAAGTCTGTCATGTGTAGGTGAAGATGTGGAATAACTGGGATATTTAAACATTGCTAGAAGAAACATACTGTTAAACTATTTTGGGAAACAAATTTGCACCACCTAGGTAAAAGTGAATGGAAATGATTTCCTACGACCCAGTAATTCTACTCCTAGATGTGCACTCTAAGCAGACTCACACATGTACAGGCACAAGACATAAAAGAATGTTCACAACTGAACTATTTGAGGGGACAAAAAATGTCCAACAGTAGAATAAACTGTGAAGTGTGAATGTAACAGAACAACATACGACATGGGGCAATCGCAGAAAGGTAATGTGAAAAAGAGAGCTGCCGAATGCATACAGTAGGATCCTAGCATGTATGAAGCCAAATACATTGTTTAGAGATGCAGGCATGTGATAAATTGAGAACAAAAGGCAGATTATGATAAACACAAAATCCCGCCTCCTGAGCAGGGAGGGATTAAGATGTGGTTGGGAAGGGGCACACAAGAGACTGTAAAGCTATCAGTTGAACCTAATGGGTACACACATATGTACCTACATGTACACTAAATTCTTATACTTCATATTTTATTAATTTCCCTATCTACTGAATATTTCATAAAAATAAATTTTAAAAAACTTCCATACTCTTCAGAGATGGCAATAGTCAAAAGACAGTGAGATGTCCAAATAAAGACAACTGTATGCCATAATTGAGCATATCCATAGGTATACTGAGATTGCCTATACTTAAAAAGAAGACGAACATAAAAGTCAGGCCATGGGAGAACAATGCTTAATTATACGTAATTGTTTATTTAAAATAATTTTCCAAGTCTTCCAATGATTTAACAGGCTTTGCTTCACTTTTATCATCTCAAACAGCTAGAAATCAACACACACTTTTTGTATTGTATTTTACCACTATGTATGCTATTTTAACATTTTTCTTTATTAAGAACCAAATATATTGACCAATAAGCAGTATATATTTAAATTATCTTCTTGGGTAGCTCTGAGGTTGCTGATGGCTTCTTGGGATTAATCTGATGCTGGAAGCTATCTTAGGCCCTGTCTCTAACTCACTATGTTTCAGGCAAAACATGCCACAGTTCTAGGTCTGTTTTCTCATCTGCAAAATAAACACCCAAATTAGATGATACTTGTTGTTTTATCTGGCTATAAAATTCCATCACTGTATTCCCCATCATTTTCACTTACTTTTACTTAATCTTTATTTACTAATTTTCCACCTATAAAGCATAATTTTCCATACTCAAGTAAACATAAATTCATTTAAAAAAAACACAAACCCAAAATATTCTTATTCTATCTGCATTAATAGATAAAAAGGCTTTAGCTCTAATTTTCATTTTTTATTTCTACCTCTTAAAGTCAATGATAAAGTCACAAGTGTAAAATGAATGCATTTAAAAACATAAAAGATACACTTCAATGACAAGAAATATGCAACGATCATGAAAATCTACTGTACACTTTGCCAAGGTCAAAGAATGAAAGACAATATGGAAAAGTCAATCTTCAAATATATCCTTAACAAAAACTCTCTCCTACATAGTAAAAGCATCATCTAAACAGCAGCTCCAACCAAAAAAAATTTTTAAAAAAAGCAGGGGAGATGGGACAGATAACTTTCTCCAAGTTTTCCAGATAAAAACATGTGGTCACCAGGAATTCAAGGTAACTTCAAAAGCCGCATTTAATTCAAAATAAAATGAACATTTCTGACAGATGAAAACAGTATGAAACTGATTTTTTTTCTTTCCTAGATACAAATGATATGGGGCATTTCTTAACAGTTTAGTAATCATCTAAGAATAACTGTAGAAATAACCCCAATTCTACCATCCCAGCCACTGGTATAAAACAAACACCTTCCATGAAACTGTCTTTCACGTAACTAAAATATCCTCACTTACTTGGAACAATTTCGTGCTTACATGATCACAAACACTTGTTTTTAGATGCTGTGGGATTATTGGAGCTGAGATTTTTGAAACAATATCTGAATCTTAGCAGAAAGGTAATAATCCTTTCACTATACATTGATTGGGCTTCCTTAACCAAATCTGAGCAACTACTATAATAATAATGCTGGTGGTAGTCCATGATACTCTCAAATTTTTCCCTTTAAGAAATATATAAGCCATGTAACTCTAGCAAATATGTTACATTGTACACTTTCTTAACCCGGAATGGCTGTTTTCAGGCCTTATTAGGAAAACAAACAAACAATGGTAGTTACTACCTGTGTTTTATCATTCATAAGCTACAATAAAGTTCAAATATGGACAGTTTAATTGTGTGACATTAAATAAAAAATGAAAACCATTATAGTTTTACCAAAAGAAACACAAAAAATATGGGAAGAAGTGAAATGAACAGGGCATAGGTCCCAAAGATTACATTATGATTCTCAACAGGATTTTCAAAACAAAGGGTATCTACATACAATTTCTGTGAATATTTCTTATACTAGAAAGATCCAAAGCAAATGTAGGCTCAGCCCTACCTTGTCAAAGATAAATATTCAGATAAACTAGAAGTTCCATCTGCTAAAGTGCATCCGCTGACCAGGTCCACCCTGGCCCTGCTACTTACAGCCATCCAAGAAAGTGGCCTCACTCATGCTCATTCACTCATTCTGTGTCCTATCAAGAGTCACACAAAACAATGGTTTTGCTTTTTTGAAAAAACCAAATACTTTATATGGTGAACTACAGAAAAAACAATTCTAAATATACTTTTAAAATTCTAGAGAGTTGAGATAACCTCATTTCTTTAAATACTGAAAATGTAAAGGGTCCATATAAAGAGTTGTATTAAGTATATACTTTCTATTTTAATAATTCACTTGCTGTGCTCTTAAAATCTCTATGAGAGAAGCAGATATTTTACCCATGTCTTTTGGTAAGAGATTCAAAAGCAGAAGTAGCAGGGCTGTAAAATTTCATAAAATTTGTGGGATTTTTTTTAAAGCTAAATTATTCAATATCTTGTATTGTTATTGCACTCATGTATTGCCCGGAATATATATACAGCAACCCAGCAACAGTGATTGCAACACAAATAAGGTAAATAGGTCTACAAAGCATTTGATTTCCTTATTAGATAAATGAAGTTTTCATAGAGGAAATGCAAACAACTGCAATTCAGATCAGGTTATATAAGCTTAACAATTATTTAAACCTTATATAAAATTAAATCTAACCCTCACCACTACAAATCTGTAAGGAATCAGAAAAGGATTTATAGTACACAAGTCTTGACTACTGTTGCATTCCACTTTGAAACCACTCTAAGCTAAAACAATATTTTACCAAGATTTAAAGAAAAATAGATTTTATAAAAGGGATTCTTTTATTCACTGAATACATCATTTGTGTTACTGACAGAAACAAGTGATAATTTTTTTCCACTATAATTTGCTCTGATGAAAGAAGTAATTCTTTTAACTCCTAACAAATGCTACATTTTCAAGACTAAAGGAATTATCAGTAGGCATTCTTTCTTCTTGATCTAAGTTATTTGTCTCTAAAATATGTCAAGTAAGCTTTTAAAGATTCAGGGAGGGGCAGCTTCATGATTTTTTCTCTCAGTAAATTTTGAGGTGGCTCCTCTGGCTTCATCGCTTCACTGTGATCTTTTTCTTCCTCTTCTTTGTTATCTTCTTCCATTTTTTCATCCTCCTCACTGTCTAGAGGCTGAGGAATAAGCTGATTACCCACAAATACGTAAGTGTTAATTCTCTGTTTAACTCTCTTTCTTTTCCTTTTGGGTGGAGCCCTTTGAGGAATCCCCTTGGCCTGCATCTCATCATTTATGAAATTTCTAAGTGTGCGTCGAATGTAAATACGAGCCAAGTCCTGTAGATTCCTGACAGCACAGGGAGCTAAAAACAAACACAAAACACAAGAAAGAAAACATTAATCTATTGTTCACTTTTTTTCATAAAACAAAATGTGTTTCTTAGCACATTTTAGAAAATACACAAAATATAAATCTACCTTTCATCTAACAAAGGTTTCGGAGTAGTCATCATATGCCAAGGACCAATGGATAACACAGAAGTTAAAATGTACAAGGGCGTGTGTGTGTTTGTGTGTTGGCATTTATATGCATAAAAGTTCTCTGGAAGCGTAAGAATTTAGAAACAGGGTACATGACCATGAAATAATTAGGAGACAAGAGCAGGAGAGAGACTATCCTGCATATCTTTTATACTTTTTGATGTATAAATCATACGAAAAGTACTACCTATTCATAACAACAGAAGTGAGATCCCATCCCCTATATAGTTTTTGTTTCTTTGTTTTGAAACAAGGTCTCACTGTAGCCCAGGCTGATTGTGTAGTGGCACAATCATGGCTTACTGGAGCCTCAACCACCCAGGCTCAGGTGATCCTCCTGCCTCAGCCTCCCAAGTAGCTGGGACAGAAGTGCACGCCAGCACACCTGGATAATTTTTTAATTATTTGTAGAGAGGGAATCTTACTATGTTGCCTAGGCAGGTCTCTTTAACTCCTGAGCTCATGTGAGCCTCTCATCTCAGCCTCCCCGAATATTGAGGTTACAGGTGTAAGCCATCATGCCCGGCCCTCTATATGTAAACATGAACAAAAACCATCTGCTCTGCCCATTTTCCAAAATTGTTCACTAAGTTGTTTAACATTCATCAATAAGTAAGTATTAACCTATATCTGCCAGGCACTGTTAAAGAACCCATGTAGACACACTGGATGATTTAGATCACCAAGTCTGCACTCCCTGCACTTATGCAACTTACATAATCAGGGAGGAGTTGGTAAACAAAAATCAATTATAAAGAAGAAAAATAAGGAATACTAGAAAAAAAACAAAACATCAATGATATGACAGAAAAAGTGGGGTTCTGGTTTCTTTCTTTTTTGTTTTGAGACAAGAGCTTTGCTCTGTCACCAGGCTGTAGTGCAGTGGCGTGATCTCAGCTACTGTAATCTCCGCCTCCCGGGTCCAAGTGATTCTCCTGCCTCAGCCTCCTGAGTAGCTGGGGCTACAGGCGTGTGCCACCACGCCTGGCTAATTTTTTGTATTTTTAGTAGTGATGGGGTTTCACTGTGTTAGTCAGGATGGTCTCAATCTCCTGACCTTGTGATCCACCCGCCTTGGCCTCCCAAAGTGCCGGGATTACAGGCACGAGCCACCACACCTAGCCCTGGTTGCTTTCTATTGGGTGGTCATAAAGGTCTCCCTGAGAAGATCATGTCCTAGCTAAGATCTAGATGATGTAACAGCCATGTAAACATCTTGGAGGCAGAGGGAACAACAGAGCCCTAAAAGGTAAACGAGCTTAGCATGTTAAAGGAGCTGAAGGAAGGCTAGTGCAGATGAAGTTCGGAGCATGAGAATAGCCGGAATACTTTGGTAATCCACTTGAAATATGAACACACTCTAATGGAGAGTGGCAGTATAGATGGGAGAGATGGACAAATTCCAGGTATAATACATTCTGAAGATAGGATGGAAACGGATTGGCTGTAGGGGATGAGGGAGGGAAAAAAATAATCAAGGAAAACATCTAAGGTTTTGGCCTGAGCAACTGGGCAGATGCTGGTATCAGTTACTGACATGACAAAGACAGAGGAGAGAACAGGTTGAGAAGAAAATTTTAAAATGTACTTAGTTTGTGTTAGATGTGAATTGTCTATCATTTATCAAAAGTGGAGATTTCAGAGATAATTAACAACTACAATGTCATACTCGTCACCATTTTCAATGTTTTACAAGTAATAACTCAATGTTAGGAGATTACGTACTGAATGCAGGTTTTGACTGCAGAGGGTATGCTGCCTTTCCCACCATAAGCCACCATAAGATCACGACTCTGGAGCTCAGGGGCAAGGTCGGGGCTGGAGATGCTAATCCCATGTCAGCAGCCCATCGTGACATGCAAAGACCAAGAGTAGAGGAAAGCACCCAGAACTAAGCCTGAGAGAGCTCTGTGAAGGAACAGAGTGAAGAATAAATCTACCCTAAAGTTTTAGAAATTATAAAGGAGCTAGGAAATAGAAACTGTATCAGTCTTTTCAGCTGATCTTGGCTCTCGAATTTTTCTGTTACTGGTATTCTCTGTCAACACTGTAATTATGTTCTTCCTTTGCCAATACTGCATGCTATTCCAGCGATGTATCTTTCAATCCTAAATCATCAGAGGAATACCTGAAATTTATCAAGACCAACTGGACCCAGCATGGAAAAAGATTCAGACTTGACTTTAGTAGCTGCTAACACTCAGAACTCCTAAAGTAGCAGTCATGTGAGCTTCATTTAAAAGTTCTTTTGGGCCAGGCACAATGGCTCAAGCCTGTAATCCCAGCACTTTGAGAGGCTGAGGCAGACGGATCACTCGAGCCCATCATCTTGAGACCAGTCTAGACAACATGGTGAAATCCTGTCTCTACAAAAAAAAAAGAAAAATTAGCCGGGCATGGTGGTACATGCCTGTAGTCCCAGCTACTCAGCAGGTTGAGATGGGAGGATCATCTGAGCCTGGGTAGGTCAAGGCTGCAGTGAGCCATGGTCATGCCACTGCACTACAGCCTGGGTAACAGAGTGAGATCCTGTCTCAAAAAATTTAAAAAATAAAATAAAAAAGTTCTTTTGACTGACACAAAACCTTTTAGATAAGTCTCAGTCCTAATTATTCAAACATCCTCCATATTGTCTATTCCTTAAGAGTACCTTGTTTCCAATGCCTCCAGTTATGAGATTAGGATTTAACAGATGAGATAATACTAATCCTGACTGCTAGGAAAACTTATTTTAAATTTAAATAGAAAAAGAAGGAATCCTCCCTAACTCATTTTACGAGGCCAGCATCATCCTGATACCAAAACCTGGTAGAGACACAACAAAAAAAGAAAATTTCAGGTCAATATCCCTGATGAACATCGATGGGAAAATTCTCAATAAAATACTGGCAAACTGAATCCAGCAGCACATTAAAAAGCTTATCCACCATGATCAAGTCTGCTTTATCCCTGGGATGCAAAGATGGTTTAACATATGCAAATCAATAAACGTAATCCATCACATAAACAGAACCAACAACAAAAACCGTATGACTATCTCAATAGATGCAGAAAAGGCCTTTGACAAAATTCCACACTCCTTCATGCTAAAAAAACTCAATAAATTTGACATTGATGGAACATATCTCAAAATAATAAGAGATATTTATGACAAACCCACAGCCAATATCATACTGAATAGGCAAAAACTGGAAGCATTCTCTTTGAAAACCAGCACAAGACAACGATGTCCTCTCTCACCACTCCTATTCAACATAATATTGGAAGTTCTGGCCAGAGCAATCAGATAAGAGAAAGAAATAAAGGGTACTCAAATAGGAAGAAAGTAAGTCAAATTGTCTCTGTTTGCAGATGACATGATTGTATACTTAGAAAATCCCATCATCTCAGCCCAAAATCTCCTGAAGCTGATAAGCAACTTTAGCAAAGTCCCAGGATACAATTCAATGTGCAAAAATCACAAGCATTCCTATACACCAAGAACTCCTAAAGTAACAGACAAACAGAGAGCCAAATCATGAGTGAACTCCCATTCACAACAGCTACTAAGAGAATGAAATATCTAGGAATCCAACTTACAAGGGATGTGAGGGACCTCTTCAAGAAGAACTACAAACCACTGCTCAAGGAAATAACAGAGGACACAAACAAATGGAAAAACATTCCATGCTCATGGATAGGAGAATCAATATCATGAAAATGGCCATACTGTCCAAAATAATTTATAGATTCAATGCTATCCCCATCAGGCTACCATTGACTTTCTTCACAGAATTGGAAAAAACTACTTTAAACTTCATATAGAACCCAAAAAGAGCCTGCATAGCCAAAACAATCTTAAACAAAAAGAACAAAGCTGGAGGCATCACACTACATGACTTCAAACTATACTACAAGACTACAGTAACCAAAACTGTATGGTACTAGTACCAAAACACATATACAGACCAATGGAACAGAACAGAGGCCTCAGAAATAACACTACACATCTACAACCATCTGATCTTTGACAAACCTAACAAAAACAAGCAATGGGGAACAGATTCCCTATTTAATAAATGGTGTTGGAAAAACTGGCTAGCCATATGCAGAAAACTGAAACTGCACACCTTCCTTACACTTTACACAAAAATCAACTCAAGATGGATTAAAGACTTAAACATAAAACCTAAAACCATAAAAACCCTAGAAGAAAACCTAGGCAATACCATTCAGGACATAAGGATGGACAAAGACTTCATGACTAAAACACCAAAAGCAATCGCAACAAATGAAAAAACTGACAAACGGGATCAAATTAAGCTAAAGAGCTTCTGCACAGCAAAAGAAACTATCATTACAGTAAACAGGCAACCTATAGAATGGGAGAAAATTTTTGCAATCTATCCATCTGACAAAGGTCTAATATCCAGAATCTACAAAGAATTTGAACAAATTTACAAGAAACAAACAAACCCCATCAAAAAATGAGCAAAGGATATGAACAGACACTTCTCAAAAGAATACATTTATGTGGCCAACAAACATATGAAAAAAAGCTCATGATCACTGGTCATTAGAGAAATGCAAATCAAAACTACAATAAGATACCACCTCCAGCCAGTTAGAATGGCGATCATTAAAAAGTCAGGAAACAACAGAAGCCGGCGAGGATGTGGAGAAATAGGAATGCTTTTACACTGTTGGTGGGAGTGTAAATTAGTTCAATCATTGTGGAAGACAGTGTGGCTATTCCTCAGGGATCTAGAGCCAGAAATATCATTTGACCTAGGAATCCCACTACTGGGTATATACTTAAAGGATTATAAATCATTCCACTGTGCATGTAAACATACATGCACACGTATGTTTACTGCAGCACTATTCACAATCGCAAAGACTTGGAACCAACACAAATACCCATCTGTGATAGACTTGATAAAGAAAATGTGGCATATATACACCAATTATGAAACAATTTTTCATAACAATTTATGAAGTCTCTTCTGTCCCTGAACTTCAAACAATGCATCTTTCTTTTCAGAATGTCTTCTCCCCAACCCCAATAAAAAAAACCACAGAAAGAAACAGGATTTTTAAATGTAATAAAATTAGTGGCGAATCAAGATGAAAAATTATGACTCCACTTTAGTAAGTTGTTTAATATGAGCAATTTGATTACTACAAGATACATTTGGCAAATAATTTCTATATTATTTTTGGTTTTTTTTATAGTCGCATTCTTTCATATTTTAATTCCCTACAATTAAGGAATAATGTCCTCTCAACAGCAAGCTATTTTGACTTACTTCTATACACCCACAAAAACTTATTCTCCATATATCCTATTAAATTTTGGCAAATACTAATTTTTAAAACTTTTTTCATGCTCTGACTATTACTATATGAAGCTTTTATTTTTTAGAAATTCACATAATTCCTGACTTTTTATAAGTTACTGTTGGTTACTGATGACTTTTCTCTTTATTGTAGAATTTCAAGTACAGTAGTCTCCCTTTATGCAGTTTCACCTTCCACGGTTTCTGCTTTCTACGGTCAACCAAGGTCTGAAAATATTAAATGGAAAATTTGAGAAAGAAGCAATTCATACATTTTAAATTGTGAGCTGTTCTGAGTAGTGTAGTACAATTTCATGCTGTCCTGCCTGGGATGTGAATCATCCCTCTGTCTACCATTTCCGCACCATATATACCACCCATCTGTTAGTAACTTAGCAGCTGCCTCAGTTATCAGATAGAAAAAACATAATACATACAGGATTTTGTACTATTTGCAGGCCCAGGCATCCCCTGGAGGGTAATGGAACATATCCCCCAAGGATAAGGAGTGATGACTGTATACACAGAAAAGAGTCAATGGTTTAATAACTCCCATATATCTGGGCACTCAGCTTCAACAATTATCACTCTTCCCATCACCACCCCAGATTATTTTGATGAAATATTTAGACATATCATTTAGTCTGTAAATATTTCAGAGGTATAATGGATTTTTTTTTTAATTTAGGCTCCTTTCCATTTTACCCTATTCTATTGAATTTATTCCTATTTTACATTCACTGTTACAAATGTCATTCAATCCAACCAATAGCAGTCTTACCAGCTACTTAGATTTGTGTTGAAATTCTTAAAATGAGGGAAAATGGAAATTGTGCATTCATAGCATATTATCTATGTCATTAATGAATTATGTTATTATAAAAACATATTTACAACCAAAATGCTTCTAAAATAAACAAGAAAACGATCAGATAAAAAATAGAATGACTACTGATAGAATTCTGAGATTTTAACAGTGTCAAAGTAAAACAGTTAAATAGCTGCTGCACAGAAATCAACAAGGGATTCTATAGGCATTCTTAGGTATGACACTTACGGTTGGGCCACTGTCAAAGCCAAGCTGTGTCAGAAAATTTTTTCATTACTTCCTTTTATTACTTCCCATCCAGTTAGGATAATTAAAACAAAATTATCATAAACTATAATTCTAGTGTTTGAAAACTAGGAAGGAGAAAATAGTTTTGCTATTATTGTTGCAAGGAGTTTTAAGTAGGGACCGGTAACTACAGTATAGCCTACTATTGCAAATAGTACTAATATGGCATAAATATATAGAGTATACAGATAGTCCCTGACTTCTAATGGTTCAATGTAGGATTTTTCCACTTTACAATGTGTTTATCAGGATGTAACCCCACCTTACGCTGAGGAGCTCCTTATGTCTCACGATGGGGTTCGGGTTTCTACTAAATGAGTATCACTCTTGCAACCAAAGTAAGGTCAAACCATCCTAAGCTGGGGACCATGTGCTGTGTTACCAGCATTAAATCCATTTTCCACTCAACAACGTTCATGATTTACAATGGGTTTATCTGGCCATAGTCCCACCATAAGTCGAGAAGCATCTGTAGTCTACTAAAAAGTAGACTTCATGGAAACAATCATATAATGCATACACAGCCAAGTGATAATCACTGATTCTGGTGCTAGAAAGAAACGGACGTCCTATATTTTTCTGTGTCTCAGTGATACCTGTTTTTGACTAGATGGGAAGTTTAAATAAACATTTCAACACAGTAACCTCATGTTTCCAGTCTCCTTTATGATAATCCTTTGTTTTTTTATCATTCTTATTTTAGCTTTAATTTTGTTTTATATGGACTGTTACATATGGATTAAAATCCTTTTCGTAAGTAGCGAAAGTATAGATTACTAACAAGTATATTTGGAAAAACTGGTTGCTAACATTTTCTGAATTATGAAAGGTTGAAACTGTTTTAGAACTGACTGCTTAACTTCTTTCTAAATGAGATCACAATAACAGCACAGAATCAGAATCTATGACTCTCACAAATCTGTAAAGAGTGGTCAACGTATCACCTTTGACAGTGGCTCCCATTAGAGAAAAATGCTTGCAAAGCACTCTCCCAAGCTCAAGCTGAAGAAACATTTACTCCGCTAACACTCTGAGCAAGCAACACTCACCATAGAGCCATGACAGCCTCTCTGCATCATCGCACACATTCTTCCTTAGGGTGGAGGAATGGCTAGGCTTGTATATTTCAGGTATATAAAAAGCAGCTGGCCATGTTTGGCTGTCATTCCTTTCTCTTTTCCTCTGGGATGTGCCTACTTTTGTCTGGGACTCACACACATTGACTAGGCTCTGTTCACCATATATTTACAGGTAGACTCTCATGGTGGCAGGCTGGCGCCACTGCCTGAAACTGGGTGGGTGGTTGGGTCTAATGTAAGGGTTGTGAAACCCTGTCTCTACTAAATATACAAAAACTAGCCAGGCATGGTGGTGGGAACCTGTAATCCCAGCTACTCAGGAGGCCAAAGCAGAAGAATTGCTTGAGCCCAGGAGGCAGAGACTGCAGAGAGCTGAAATCGTGCCACTGCATTACGGCCTGGGTGACACATTGAGACTCCATCGTAAAAACAAAACAAAACAAACATTACTTCATATAATTTTCAAAAACACTCCAAATGTCCCAAAGTCATACGGCTCAAAAGAGAGTAGAATGAACACTGAAAATAAAATTGTATCTTTCTATAAACCCAAGTTCCTATGAAATAAATTCATTTAAAAGGCAAACTAAGTCAAGAGGTTCCTTTTTGGTAAAGAATTTTACCTCATGGTTAAAAATACTATGATCTAAGCCAAACCAATTAATACCACTCTCTCCTCTCCATTTCAAGCTCTCATTTGCTCCATTACGTTGATCACTCCCTCCTTGAAACTTTTCTTTCTTGGTTTTCAACACCCTGGGACCTGACCCTAGTTTGCCCCCAACACCTTTGACCCTTCCTTCGCTAATCCATTTTCCTCCATTTTATCTCTAAATTGGTGAACCTCAGGTCCAACTCCAATATCTCTTCTTTATTTCTACTCTCCGCTAAGTGATCTCATCCATTTCTATCTATCCCTAGCCTAAAATGCCATGTTCATGTTGAGGGGTCTCCATTTATACCTTGCTCATGAAGCAGGTTTGTGCCACCTGACATTTGTCTGTATGGTAACAGACAACTCAAACACGATTAAAGGAAAATGTCAGATCTTTCTATTCCTATTTCCAAATTATGCCACTTCCAGTCTTCCTAGCAATAGTAAATAACACCAGCACTCAGCTAGCCTCAAGGGAAAACAAATTCCTCTTTTCCCTCCACCCACACTCTCCCCAGTCAGCTATTCTTCTGCCTTCAGACAACACTATCCACACCAACATCCACTCTCCCGTAGGTGTAAGAAAAGCCTCCTGACTGGCCTGCCTGCCTTTTTTTCCTATGATAATCCATCCTCCACAGCCAGCCAATGAGCTTCTGCCACTCTGGACCCTATGCCTGGTCTGGGAATGACCAAGTTCTCTTCAGACTAGATAAAGCCTTTTGTATTTATTGTCTCTCTGTATGAAAAAATGCTGCCACTAAATCTTGATGTGGCAAGTTTTTTTATATCATTCTGGTCATAATTTAGATGTTGCTTTGGCAGAAAGGTCTTCCTTACCACCATACCTATAGTAGATACCCTTCCCACAACCAGTAACTTGCCACATCACAAACTATAATTAATAAATTTGGTTTTGGTTTGACCTGCCCCTTCTTCTTATGTTTCCATGAAGGTAGCTAACAGTGTCTGGTATAAGGTGAGGGCTTTACTTTACCAAAAAAAACAAAAAAAAAAAAACCAAAAAAAACTGAGGCCCAGCGAAGTGGCTCATGCCTATAATTCTAGCACTTTGGGAGGCTGAGGCAGGTAGACCACTTGAGGTCAGATGTTTGAGACCAGCCTGGCCAACATGGTGAAACAGCATCTCTTCTAAAAATACAAAAATCAGCCAGGCGTGGTGGCGCACACCTGTAATCCCAGCTACTTGGGTGTCTGAGGAACAAGAATCACTTGAACCCAGGAGGCGGAGGTTGTAGTGAGCCGACATGGCACCACTGCACTCGAGCCTGGGCAACACAACGAGACTCTGTCTCCAAAAAAAAAAAGGTTGAATAAATCCACTAAATATCTTACTGTATAAGTATTTAATTCTTCATAATTACATAGTTTTAAATCCCAAGCATAAAAGCCAAACACCGTAAGTCACAATCCAATCAGAAAATATGAAGAGCTACTTACGGAGTCCCACAGAATCTGGTTTGCCATTATCATTCTTACTTGGTTGCACAAGTGGAGCAAATGAAACAGCAAGGATATTTTTACTTTCCCAAGTGTTCTGTCCAGTACGCATAATCTGTGTTAACTATTTAGAGAAAAAAAAGAAAGAAAGAAAGTGAACAGCTTAATCCCAGCAATGTGGTCACCTTACAGTCAAAACTGTTTTAAGGGAACAACTGCCAGTCAGAGCTATACAATCACTTATATTTAAATGTGACCAAATTAATTCCATTTAAATATTTACTATAAAATATAAAAGGAATGAAACTATTTGCTGTTAATACAGATATTTTAATGCAAATGGGATACTCAAATATGGCCAAGTGAGTCTGCAATGTTAGATTTGTGGTCTGACAGTGTCTAGAAGAAGCACTACAATCCATACATGCCATTGCCTTTCAAAATACATGTCTGAGACAGGTTCAGTAACTTGGTTAAGGCATTATATTAATAAGACCATATTTTGACTACATGTTGACTTCATGCTCTTCCATGATATTAATGGAATACAGATTCTAATTCGACCCCCAACTTGATATCTCACAAATCAATGTAATTATAAAGAGACTAGAAGTTTTATCATTTCAGCAAACGCCCATCACTGGTCACAGGAAAAAAATATTAGCTCAATACACATCTTGTTCAGGTTTAATTAGTATATTCAACTTCTATCACAAAAAGCAGCTCATTACTACATTTGATGTTTGTAAAATAGTATACAGTAAATGTTTAACAAAATATTGATGAGAAAGTCACATTTTACATATTTGAAAATGTATTGTTAAAGGAAAACAAAACAAAAAAAATTGTTTAACTGGGAGTCTAAGCCCTGGAAGCATTCTAATAACATTTTTCCATGAACTTTTAAAAATGAATATTGATATACTCTTGCCCTTTTTAATATCTGACAAATGATTTGCTACAGAGCACAGTTCATGGTGATAGTGAGATCCACTGAGCTGCAAATGACACATGGTGATGTTAAGGGATCCCAAGATAAATAAAAATAAACTCCACAACTATCATGCTAGGACCCAGTCATCTTAGATACTCTACCTGAACTACACAAACTGCAGGTATTTTAAACATTTCAGATTTCAGTTAATGTAAACATAAAAGGTATTTTTTAAATGTGTTTTTATAACTTTTTTAAGTAATTTGCTTTTGAAAGGTATACCCGTTTTCTGAGTAAATTAGTATTTCATACATTATACCTAATAATTCTAAACCAAGGCTAAAAAAGTAAAATTAATAATGTTCATAAATAGCTGCAGAATATTTTCTAATGAGTCTACTTGGTAATAATGAAGATTTTTTTAGTTCACTTGTTTTCTTAATGAAGTTAAATAGTTCAAAATCAAACCACAAAGAGGATTTCTTTTCTTTTCTGAGACAGGGTCTCACTTTGTCCCCCAGGCTGGATGCAGAGGCATAATCATGGCACACTGCAGCGTCAACGTCCTGGGCTCAAGTGATCCTCCCACCTCAGCCTTCTGAGTAGCTGAGACTACAGGTGCATCACCATGCCTGGATAATTTTTGTATCTGTTTGTAGAGACGGGGTTTTGCCATGTTGCCCCGACTTGTCTTGAACTCTAGGGCTCAAGCGATCTGCCTGCCTTAGCCTCCCAAAGTGCCGAGATTACAGGCGTGAGCCACCATGCCTGGCTAGGATTTCCTTTCGACACGTTCAAAGAACTGAAGAATATGGGAAACTGAGCAGCTAGTAGAGATCATCACATCCAACTTTTGGGAAAGCAAACTAAAGAAGAAAGCAGCTTGCTGAACACCAGGCACAGGGAGTAACTGAGCTGAGTTGAAAGCCCAAGTTACCTCTCCTCATAGTAGAGAGATATTTTCTCTATCTCCTTTGTTTAAATAATTAAGATGTTTCAAGTTTTGTCTAAACAAGTAAGACAGATCTGGTGAAAAGTATTTTTTCTTTAAAAGTTACAATGTACCTTTCACTGAATAAAATTCCTCAACCTTAAACAAATGTGCTTGCTTCCTAAGCCACTAAAGAAAAGGAGTGGAAGTTACCTGATCCTCTATAGGCATGACTAATATGCCTCCAACTTTTAGTAATATTTTCATGTAGTTTTCATGGTCTTTCTGGACTCCAGCTCCACAATAAATTCGATCATACTGATGACTGTCAGATGCTATCTGGAGGCAATTACCGACAACAAATGCAGGTTCACAGAACTCAAATCTGCATTGAAAAACAAACATATTTTAATTCATTTAAGCAAAATATTAGATCTAAAAAATTTACCATAATCCAGTCCTTTGAAATAATGGAAGTTACCAAAATTAATTATAAGGGTAAAATGATTATAAACTTTATTTAAATATAATATTTATTAAGTTTAGCACTCATCAAATATATTGTTTTATTATCAATAACATAGGACAGACGTGTTTTCAAAACATTAACATTTTTGGCCACACTGAAACCTCACTTAAGTCTTAAGCAATAAATATAACGAAAAGCTCATCACAACCTCAATATTGTGACACTCCCAAAGTAACATATGATAACAATGAGAATCATAAGGATCAATAAATGAGAAAAGGCTTCACTTTGCATTGTCCTTTCCAAAAAAGTTGAGGGGCCAGCAGAAATGAGAAAGGTTTGTATAGAATTCATCTCAGTTTGACATTTTTGCTGAAGGTAAAAGTGGGAGAGCTTTGTCAAAAAAAAAGATACCAGTGACCCCACCACACACCCCTGCAACCAGTAAGGTTAGGAAGAGTTTCTAATAAATTTTGACTGAGGAACATTACTGATTGGGACAAAGACCAGAATGAATACTAGTTTTTTCATGTTGCTGCTTTGGTCCTGATGATCTCCCTAAGCAACATGAGATATGGTTTCAAAGGTATTTTATCTGGGCTGCTTGGTCCTGGTGACAGTGTTGGTTCATGGTACACAGAGTTACGCTTTTACAAACTATCCTACTTGGACTTCTACTTTATTTCTTAAATTTTGATAAAAACAAAACTGAAAACAGGCTCTAATATAAATGTAATTAAAACCCCAACGCACTAATAAGACAGGTAATCTTATTAAAATTAATTCGTATTCTTTCACTTTTACGCTGAATAAGGTTAATATGATCATAGAGCGAAAGCACACTATTATTTAAGGATGAAATAATTTACATTAAAAGGTTTGGCATGCAGTGAAAAATAACACTGATCTGAATCACAATCATTTTTACTCTGTAAAATATATTCTGTCCTTTAGTAATTAATAGACTTATTACACAATTAAGTTTCCATTCAGAGTCACTAAAACACAGACACATCTATTTCCTAAAGAAGAAAATTTACCCAAATCTATGCCCTGTTCTTCATTTCTTGTCTTTTTGGTGGAAGGGGACAGAAGGTGGGATGGGAAGGGTCAAGGGTATCCCTGTACTATTGTCTCCATGCCCCAACGCTAAGGCAGTCCATGCTCCATTATTTCTTTTACTGTAACTGTCACCTCACTGATCACATTTTTCAGGTCTCTCTTCCATCCCTTTGCTCTCTACTGCGCAGGATAAGTTCAAGCTCCTAGGAGTGCTCCGTGGGGAATCTTTATGAGTCTACTGTCAAGTCGTTCTACTAGACTCCTTTCCTGTCTATGCCCCAGCCTGAACATACTACTCTGCAGGCAGACTGAATTACTTGCTTCTAATTCCTTACAGGAACCATCACACAGTGTTTTGAAATCCTGCATCTGTGTATGTGCTGTTCCCCTAACTTAAAATATCCTTCCCCTCTCCTTCTACTCTTAATGCCTGATATCCCTTCAAGATATAGCTCAAATATCAGCTTTGCAATGAAATCTTACTCCATTCTTTAATAGCATCTCATCCTTTCTACTTGCACAGCACACACAAAATGTGAATTTACCTATGTTAGAGAATCATATTTAATTTCTCTTTTATACTCAAAACTATGCCATAATCTTGGATTTTTAAAAATATAGTCAAAATATAATTTTTGGCTTTTAAGTAATTAGATACTGTAGATCACGTGGTTTAATCATCTTATCACAGTAAGCATTCTTTAAAAATAAGTTGGACTATTTCAGTAAGGTCTACCTAAAAACTTTATAGAAATTCATTTTAAATGCTTTAATTTTATCATAATTTATTTCAACCTCATAATTTTCAGAATGAGACTAAAGAATTTAAATAATTAAAAATGTTTGAATTATTAAACCTCTTTATCAGATACATTAAATCAATTAAAAAATATGTTTATAGTTTTAAAAGCTTCCTACTAGTTAAAAATACGTGGTAGCTTACAGAACTATTGCCAAGGAAAACACCACTACAGGTAATGACAACTTACAATTAAAACCACTTTTCATATTAGTGGTATTTTATACACATTCATCACAGCAAAATAAGTTAGAAATAATTTAGTGTTTGATTCTAAAATTAAATGTGTGCTTTGGACAAGTTACCTGATACCACTAATTGCACACTTCCTTCAGTCAAATACTATTTGCTGAGCACTAGCTTTGTGCAGTGACTGAGAATACAATGGGAGACACTCATGTTTATCTCTAATGGAAGAGACAAACATCAAACAATCCTATTAATTGAAATATAAATTACAACTGCGATCAATGCTCTAAAGGGAAACTGACAGGCATGGGGATCAGAGAAGGGCTCCCTGAGAAATGGCAAGCTGGGATCTGAAAGGTGAGACACGACAATCTAGAGCTGCCCTATCAAGATGAAAGCCACCAACCACTGTGGAGAGTAAAACCTTAAAATGTGGGTAGTCCAAGATCAGAGACTTTTTAAAACAATGTAAAATATCTAATTCTTTTTATATTTGCATATTAAAATATATATACTTTTTAATAGTCACCTAAAATGAAAATACTAAATAACTACCCTTTTACTTAACAAAGAGTTGCTTCTAATACTTTAACACAATCTTCCCTTTGAAACATTTTTAAAATGTATTTTCCTGCTATCTCTTTGAATATTTCTTCTGAATTTAATTGTATCTCCATCACCTATTAGTCCTCAAAACACATGTATTAAATAAATGAACTAAACAAAAAAAAGAAACATAAATTTTTAACTTTTCTACCTACCAACGTTGAATATGAACCCAAATTTGACAAATTAAATATGCTAATCACAAAAATCGCAGGAGTAGAAGAGAAGCTTTTCTAGAAATAAAGTTACAGAAAAAGCATATGCTTATGGTACTTCTTTTAATTGTTTTAATTTTTAAAATATAGACACAGAGTCTCGCTATGTTGCCCAGGCTGGTCTCGTACTCCTGGCCTCAAGTGATCCCCCCACTCCAGCTTCCCAAAATGCTGGGATTACAGGCGTAAGCCACTGCGATCAGCCACCTATGGTACTTCTCTGTAGTAACATAATGGTTTATGTTTTGTTAAATTGGTTATTATAATAACTGTAACTTCATGTTACAGAATACAGTTTTTTTCCCAACATGCCAAAAAAGGAACAACAAAATAAACTCTTGCCTCTAATGAATAATCAACTCTCCTATAACTAAAAGGCAGGTTTTTCTTGGACCAGGGGGGTCTTTCCGAAGATCTCCAATCAACCTACCTTATTATTCTAGTAAACAACATGAATGTTTTTCCCTCTAATGTAAAGCAGAACAAGTATATCTACTTCTATCTAAGGGAAATTATTAATACAAAGGATAACTGCAGAGAAAAATCAAAACTCTAAATTAATAAATTTCTAGTAATTGCAACTCTACTTCTAGCAAACACATATATGGGGTCTTTATACTTTCATTTAACATGTTTAAATTTATTTTCTTTAACAGAATACTCAAATTTGAAAGTTTCTTTGAATTTAAGACAATATTCAAAAAGGGATGTACTATTACTAAGTTTAAAAATAAAAATCGAAAGATATAAATAAAATTGGACAAAAAAGGATATTTTTAAATGTCGGCACTAACAAATCTAGAACATATTAGAGAACTCATATGCTAAACATATTGTAAGTATGGCTTAACCTTTTCTAGCCATAATACATAAAACTTCACAATTAGTTAGAGAAAAACCTCTCAAACTGCATATTCTTACTTTTTTTCAATCTGTAAAGCAATTAGGGATTAACTTTCCAATAAAGTACTTATAGATGAACTTAGGTTTTTCTGACTGGGCACACTTTGAGAATCTTAGACATTTAGTATTCTGATACTAATATCATGACTTATTTATGTATTTATTTATTTTTACTTTGAGAGGAGGTCTTGCCCAGGCTGGAGTGCAGTGATGCGATCTTAGCTCACTGCAACCTCCATCTCTCAGGTTCAAGCAATTCTTGTGTCTCAGCCTCCTGAGTAGCTGGGACTACAGATGTGGACCACCACAACCAGCTAATTTTTTGTATTTTAGTAAAGATCAGGCTTCATCATGTTGCCAAGGCTGGTTCTGAACTCCTGAACTCCAGCAATCTACCTGCCTGGGCCTTCCAAACTGCTGGAATTACAGGCATGAGCCACTGCACCCGGCCCATAACTTATTTTTATACAGCATTTCATGTAAACAAATTCATACCAGTCAGGTTACAGAGTGGCCAAAATTTCAGTTAATATTTTTTCCAAAAGTCTATGATTACAATTTTTCAGGTAGGCCAGGTGTGGCTCTTCACTCCTATAATCCCAGCATTTTCAGAGGCCAAGGCAGGAGGATCACTTGAGCCCAGGAGTTCCAGACCAGTCTGGGCAACGTGGCAAGACCCTGTCTCCACAAATGTCTTTTAAAAAATCAGTTGGGCATGGTAGCACACGCCTATAGTCCCAGCTACTCCGAAGGCCAAGGTGAGAGGATCGCTTGAGCCCACAAGCTGGAAACTATGGTGAGTTATGACCATGCCACTGCACTCCAGCCCATGTGACAGAGCAAGACCCTGTCTCAAAGAAAAAAAGAATTCAGGTAAATGTTTACTGATATTTATATATGTGAATAACTAGATGATTGATTCAAGACACAGATGGTGGCTACCATGCTATCGAACAGAGTAAATTACAACTCCTATTGATTCTTCCAAAGTAGAGAAGAAAATAAACATTTTTCCTCCTTAGGCTCTATCTTCTAACTTCTGTATCTTACCTAAGTTTCCATAAACCTATAGAGGTAAAGGACATATTTTAAACTACAAATACAATTTCTGTAGAATCTCTAAGACTGAACAATAAACTCAAAGGAAGTTCTCAAGTTTATTACAAAATAATACTATGTATAAAATTACACACAGAAATTATGTTAAAAATGGTGAAAGAAAATCTGAAATCTACCTTTTTACATCAACACCACAATAAACAAAATCTGAGAAGAAAAAAATGGCAAAAATTCTACTAAAATGATACTTAATACGTGTTTATAATTACTTGCAAAAGAGTGGTTGGTGTGTTCCTTCCCTAATTGTTAGGAGTTCATTAAAATTTTATGTTTGTAAGTAAAATAAAAAGTAGCAATCATTTTTATTCTTTGAAAAAAATGTTCAAAACAAAATTTCCAAGATAGAGATGTCCCACACTCCTAAATTACGCTACCAAAAATATGTTATATGTATACAGAAAAAAAAATCAACAGTCCTGAAATGTGTATAATAACCACAAAATCATTCATTCTAAGCTTATAATAATTTATTGATTTAAACCTGAAAATTCAATGAATATTCTCAGACTCTCTTATGCAGATAAGGAAAAGTAATTGACATACTCTTAATAAAATGTACCCTGAAAATCATTTATGAAGAAATATAGAGCACATAAATATCTCGGTTTAGAACATGAACACTTGCCCAAAATGACACCGGGATTCTAATCACTTACCTTAGCAGTGGTTTTCTTTATAGGTGCAGGTTGGAATATCTTCATCTTGAGATGGACAGATGATTTCGTTCACAGCAGGAACCTTGCCAACTTGCCCATATAATTCTTTTGATAAGCTGCTAGGAGATCAGGGTGACCTAGCCTTGCCCTGTAGCTTCCCTCTTAGACGGATAGTCTAGGTCTAGGAGCTGACTGAGAGTAGAAAAAACAACATTCCCCTTCAATACACTGTTGAAGTGGGGCTGACAATTTGCACACCTAGTTTATCATGTGCCACAGGATGCTGTTATTGAAATTTTAGACAATTATTCCGGTGGAATAAAGAAATTTCAAGGACGTGGAAAAGAATCCTACCTTGTTCTCACACCTCATCCAAAACAACCTGCCAAATGAATCACAACAACTTCTTTTTCTTGAAATACTTTGTCAAAATACACATTTTGAGTTTTAAGAGCCATGACTGCTTTATTAACACAAAACAAAACTTCAAATTTTTCCATTGTGAAGAAAACCAAGGGAAATGTTAAACTCTTGATCTCCAAATACACTTATACCATTCAAGGACTCCAACAATCAATAATTAAGCTATTTAATTATAATTTTTTGAAAAACTAAACTTTACATTTTCAAGTGTTTTCCCTTTCAAATGAATCAAACTCATCTCAGAATAATTCAGAATAATTCCAAGCAATGTGTTGCAAGTAAATACAGTTATTGTTCATTAAAGAAAGCATCAGAGAAATTCATAGTAACAAAAACAATCTCCAAACATTTTACAGGAAATGTGACACATAAGTCATACAAAGGAGAGCCTTTTATTGCTGAAATTGTATTTCAACAATTTCTTCTCCTAAAAATGTGTTTGAAGCCATGAAATTTTTCCCCATGCCATTTCTAACAGAGGTTAAAATATATAACTGATAGTCCTGATGACTGTTTTCAAGGATTTCTCTCTCTCAACATCTCAATGTCTGTCATAATTGTAAAATGTATTTACGTATCTGTCATAACTTTAAAATATATTTACAATCTCTAACAATTATTATAAAACTACTTCTAAACATTAGAATACCAAAATGTTCACATATTTGAGAAATATTTTGAATACTGAATATATAACGAATTATATATAGGAAAACTCCTTTAAATAAATGTAATTCTCATAAAGATGAAGTAAATAAAAGACGATAGAATATACAAGCATCTAATTTTCAAATGCAAATCATATGTGAAAAATGAACATATAATTTAAAATAAAATTAGGATAGTAGATATGACAATATCAACTAAATCTTCTAAAATACAAAAGTCTACTCTAACTCTACATATAAAACTTACACCTCAGCTAAATTTGAGTAATGAATTGCCTCCCCCACCCATCTCTGACCCCAATAAAAATTCATGCCATAGGCAAGTCTCATTAATGAACAAGATATGCTCTTTAATATAAATGCTATAGTGAATTAAATACACTATACATTAACAGCATTCCTTAATTCTAATGTGAAAAAAGTAAATGATGAAAATAAAAGTACTCCTTCAACTTTCCTATCTAGGAAACTTTCCTATCCAAGTTGCTAGGCTGTAATTCACTGATAGCAGTACCTTGCTGGAAAGAAATATTAGAATAAATCAACATTGACATCATAAGAGCCAAATAGAACTAAGTAAAAAGACTCCCAGGCTCAGCTTATACCCTCTTTTTCTAACCCTCAGTTTTCTCATCTGGGAAATGTGAACACCAATTAATATTGTCTCTAGAACTATGGATAAAACATTTAGAATGGTTAATACTAATGAATAGACAATGCATATTAGGTGCTATCATTTTGTATCATCTCATTATTATTTTCATTATTCATATCATGACTCATTTACATGGCAAACTATACGGAGACAATGGTCTTTCATTCATATGGAATGAAAATCTCCAATAATTCAAACTACATTATACTCATCTGGCTACTGACACTGTCATACTCTCAAAGTCACAGCTATAAGTCACCCAAAAAGGAAAGAATATAGGATCTATTGGCCTAATTAATGCTTTACAAGAAAATGGCCCTCTCTAAAGCATGCATTCTAGGGAGCTAAATCAAATACATACATGTATATGCATTACATATGTGTGGTTATAAATAAATGCTACACTAATAATCAATTCATTTTCAAAGTATTTACATGGTAAAAAGTCTATAATTCAGGTTCCTTTAACATACTCTTCTAAGTAAAGCTGGAGATTTTTTTTTAACCATACATGAGCAAATACTGACTCATAATTTTACACCCCCAATATCCTCCTTCCCTCTCAAAAGCCAGATACCTAAAGGCCTTTCCTTGTGTAGCTAAACATAGGATGTTTAGGAGAGCGTGTATAAAAGTACAATAGGAGTCAGCAAACTACGGAGAGCAGGCCAAGTCCAGACTACAGCTCATAAACAAAGTGTTTTTGTAAATAAAGTGTTACTGGAATACCCTCAAGCCCGTTCATTTTCATGGCATTTGTGTCCAGTTTTATACTGCAAAGGCAGAGTCAGGTGGTGGCAACAGACACCATTTAGATTAGCAAGCTTAAAAGATTTACTAATCGGGATTTGTGGGAAAAGCTTGCCAATGTTTCACAGGACCCTTGAAATCACATCATTTTTATAAGACAATTTCAGTGAATTTAAAAATACCGTATGTATCAAAGGAATACATCAGACATAAAACTTCCTCCTTCCCTCCCAACTCCAGTACAGTAAATCCAGAGTAGCCTCTCCACATTATTTCATTTGTTGATATAAGACTAAGACATAGAAAGTTTAAAAGTACTTACTTATTTCTAAAGAAAGAATACTACTTTCAAGACACAGGAATCAAGCTTTATACAACATAAAAACATATTTGTATTTTATTTTGAGAAAAGGTCTCACTCTGTTGCCTAGGCTGGAGCGCAATGGTGCAATCTTGGCTTACTGCAACCTCCGCATCCCGTGTCCAAGCGATCCTCCCACCTCAGCCTCCCAAGTAGCTGGGAATACAGGTATGTGCAACCATACTCAGCTAATTTTTGTAATTTTTTTTTTTTTTTTGTAGAGACAGGGTTTCGCCATCTTTGCCCAGGCTGGTCTCAAACTCCCAGGCTCAAGCAATCCGCCTGCCTTGGCCTCCCAAAGTGTTAAGATTACAGGTGTGAGCCACCACACCCAGCCTATATTTGTATTCTTAAAAAGGTCACCTAACATTATATATTCTAATGCTGATTAGTGTATGGATTTTTTTCCCCCTCTACTGCATTTGGGAGTTTACTACAATCTTAAATATATGTACAAAAGAAAACTTTAAAAATGCAATTCAAACCATAAGTGACATGATAATACTTTTGAAAAGGGGACTGATTAAAAAAAGATCCAAACCGACAGGATAAAAAAAACTGGAAGAATATTAGGTTTCAGCTATTTATTCTCTCTCCATTACACATAATCAAGGATAATCTGGTACTAAGGAATATATAAACAGCAATTAATTTTCATCAGTTATCTTATATTTTGTTAACTAAAATCTGTATTTTGATGAACCATAATTAAATAAAACTGCTTAGAAATGAGATTTTCAAACCACTTGGCACAGCAAGTTTGTAAAATATTTTAAACTTGAAAATAAGCTTAAATATTATCCACAAACATCAAGACAAACTGAAAATAATCAAAACACATGTAAGAAAAATCATTTTTACAATTTGTCACTGAAACCAAACTGTATAAAAGGAACAACAACAAAAAAAAAAAAACACTGAATCCAGCCACTCATTACATTACGCAAAATGAAACATTTTCCTAATACCTACTACTCCTTGTATATAAGCTACTTTATAATCTGAAACACGTAACAGGAATGTTTTGGTACACTGAAGATTAGGATAATAAAATTGTCAGAACTGTATTCTTCATGACTAGTTCATGAATTAAGAATCTGTTTCAAAAATAAGCTGTAACAAACACTTTAGAAACAACTACATATAACTAAAACGAGGCCATAAAAAATTACAGAGAAACATTTATACCAGTCATCACTGTATTTTATGATTCATCATTTTATGAATAACAAACCTGTGTAACACAGTAATGACAAAATAAAACTAAAGAAATATAAGCCAGGGAAATTTGAGTATTTTACAATTACAAAAAAAAAAAAAAAACACACCAATTTTAAGAATTTTTAAAAATTGAGATACTTAAATAAGTAGTGTTCAAACTTATCTGTGTTGTGGATTATTATTTAAATTACATCAACATAGAAACACTTCAAATCACAACATATTTTACTGTTTCCCAGGACTATACCCTCTTGCCAGCAATAAGCTTGAGCTCCACAGATACTTGTACAGAGTTGCTTCACTGATTCAAGAGTCTTCCTTGAGTCTGTTCTGCTCAATTAATGACCCAAAATGGAATTATCTGTGTCTTCATGTATTAATAGGTGAAATCTATTAATAACTAATATACAACACAGCTTAAAATAGACCTTAAACATTTGCTTTTACTAATACTTTTATATTTTATAAGTTGAAATGTACTCAAAGAGCCCTTTTGTGTACACTGTTTCGAGATTAAAACAAATACTTAATAGCAATTAAATAAAATAAATAAAATTCTATAGTTCTAATGACTGTATGAAAATACATCACGACTACATCTTAAGCACTTACCATGCCACTATAATCCTTAAGACAGAGAGAAACGATAAAGACAAAAAAGGATGCTAAAATTGAATCCAAATTTCTTGTCAAATAATTTGGACTAAAAACTTTTATTTCTGCCAAACGTGCTTTTCTTGGAAATAGGATATGAACCAACACAGTAAGCCTTGAAAAACGAATCAAAATGTGCATTACGTGTTGTTAAGACAAGCATAAATAAGATATAGGATGGTGTTCAGTAAATTAATGCAGAAAATTCAAATGGCTTGCTTAAATCCATTGAATTACAGTAAAAATAAAACCTGAGCATTTCCCAACTGCCCCATGCCTGCCTGCTGCCTGCAATCTTTAACACAGTTACAATCACACCTAGGTAGACACAAGATCTTGCCTTCATTGTAAGTATTGAGGATTTTGCTCCATTACATCAGGTTCTGTTCTTCAACCAATCAAATGCCACTTGCCAGAGGATAAATACAAACTGGGATTGCAAAGGGGAATGAAACAAAAGTACAAGAGGAAGGGGAAAAAAGGCAAAGGGAGGAGGGGGAAAATAAACATTCTTCTGAAGATATTCACAAGGTTTTTTGGCTTCTTCTCTCCGGTGCTGTCCTTCAATCTAGATCTTTCTAGAGAAAAGTCCTCAGTTCTGATCTAGCCCCCTCCCTCAAGTTTTGGTCATAGCCAAGGGCTGAAGATAAATGAGGGCCCACTCCCAACAAGCCAAGTTGAAATTTTCAGTTTTTGCCTAAAACTTCGTTCTTTAAAGTGACTGTTCTAAGCTTATTATGTTTTCTATCCTTTTTAACACTTTTTCTCTTTGAAAATAAGATACACAGAGAAATGAAAGATGTAAAAGCTCTCCAAATTTTACACAATTTCAAAGAGCTCATGGATTTCAGTGTAAGTGCCCTTGCTCCATAGTAATGCAGAATTTTAGGATTATACACCAAATGGACTTTTCCTGCCAGCCCAAGGACCAAAGCCTGTGCAATATTTCTTCTAAGGGGAGTTATATTGTGAGTTTAAAACAATGGTTTTATAAACCAATTTCTCATAAACAATCCTATCACAAGATATATCAATGTATTTCTATTATCATTTCTTCTGGATGTATTACAAAGTAGCTGAATATGTTAAAGTCCTTTGTATACTGACAGGTACCACCTCTTATGTTACAACTGAAGAGGACAAAACTACTAAATTACTATCCAAAAGGTAAAAAAACCAGTTCCAGACAAATACTGCAATCACAGCATTACATTGTATCTCCAGAAAAGATACCTGAATAATGTTTAATGAATTCAGCATTACTAATAAAGTGCTAGTAGCAAAAAATTACTATATTTATAATTTACTATAGAATTACATATAGGTAAAGTTATAGCACAGAATAATATTAACTTTTTCTCATTTTATGGTGCACTGATTTTTGCTGCATTCAATTGAGTCAGTCAGGATCAATAATAGTGTTCAAGAATAGTCACGTTGCATGTATCTATTTATTAAGTGATTTCAAACCAAAACTATAGATATGAATACTTACTTATCAAAGCTATCACTATTTTTGATGAAGCTCTCCAGTTTTTCCTTGGCATATTCCACCACATCTGAATGAAGCTCAATCCCATGATTTATTCCAAAAGGACCTGCAATCGTAGCAGCATTTTTATAAAAGATATTAATAATATGCCCTTACAGAGCTCTTTTAAGTTCTGCTCATTTATACATCACAGGAGTACTTAAAGATGGCTTGAAATATGCAAATACCTCCTAGCTACAGATTTAAAAGTTGAATGGAAATCCATGTACATTGCTTTAATGTAAAAAAGGAAAAAAAACAGTTTGCCTGAGTTTTCTATCAAAAAACACTACCAGGCATAAGATTGAAACCTACAGAGCTGTCCCGAGAGAGGAGCTTATCTGGCAGGACAAAACTTCCAAAACAATAATATTTCTAAATGAAGTTTAAGTTACTTGCTATTATTTTATCATTTGCTAAAAAATTTGTAATTCAACATACTTAAAAACATGCGCTGACACAGATACTGCATGAATGTCTCGGGGCATTCCTATCCCCAGCCAGCAGAGGCTACATTCCCACCCTATTCCACGCTTTTTGGAGCTCCCAGTGCCTAGCAGAATGTGGTCATCGGACAGCATGCTGGACTTGACCCTCATGCTCCAGCATATTTTACACTTCTCACTTAGGATTTCTCTTTACATATGCCCATGGATGGACTGACCTCCGAGGAAAAGGGGAATGAATAGAGGAGAGCGTTCTCAGCCCCCATAGAGGTACTCGGGCTGGCTCTTTTCCCCCACCCTGGTACCAGCTCACACTGAAAATACGAGGACTCAGTATCTCCTAAGGCTACCGTACATACATACTAACCTGCCCCATGACCCACATGAGAATATAACACACAAATTACAGTTAATCCCTTTTCAGCTTCTGAAATTGAGCCAACCAGGTTTTCCACTCAACTTTTTTTCCTTTAACATTAGACCTGGAAGGTGTATTATTTTCAGTATCTTTAGGAAATATTTAACTGGATGTGCCCTCCACTAAATGTCTAAAACAACAGTGCATATTTGGATTGTTTCTACTGACCATTAGGTACTTTTAACCAAAAAAATCACAATCATAAATTGTCACGTTTGAATGTTCAAACAGTACATGTAAAATATGCTTTGCCGTCTAAGAAATATCTAGACTATACAAATTTAACCAAAATGTTCAGATATAATCTTCAAACCAAAATCAGATAAGAATAATGCCTTCCCCTAGTATACTTTTATAGTTTTTTAAAAACACTAATTTTACTTGAAAAATGTGTTCAGATAGGAAAATTAAATAAAAAGGTGCTTGATTCATCAAACCACAACAGAATTAACTTCCTTTGCAATGTTTTTACATTTTATGAATTGCCCTGATTAAAACAATGTTAAACTTTTTGCTTGTTTCCTTCCTTATGAACTCTTAGCCTTCATCTGAAAACTGGAACATCTGTCCAAAATCATTGACTCCTTGCAATTACTATTACTACAGATAAACTGAGTAAAACTAAAATCTTTTATATTCAAAATAATAAAGCAGACAAAAAATTTAACTTAGAAAAGCACACAGTGAAGTCACTTTTCAATACATTAAATGTGAATATTCTGAGAATTTGAATTTCCATAGGTGTCAACATATAAAATGTTTTAAAAAGCCAAATAGTTTTCCTCATTTAAAATAATTCAAATACAGGCAGGATGTGGTGGCTCATGCCTGTAATCCCAGCACTTTAGGAGGCCAACGCGGGCAGATGGCTTGAGCCCAGGAGTTTGAGACCATCCTGGCCAACGTGGCAAAACCCTGTCTCTACTAAAAATAGAAAAATTTGCCAGGTGTGGTGGTGCACACCTTTAATCCCAGTTTCTTGGGAGGCTGAAGCATAAGAATTGCTTCAACTCAGAAGACGGAGGTTGCATTGAGCCAAGATCTTGCCACTGCACTCCAGCGTGGGTGACAGAGCAA
Source organism: Theropithecus gelada (assembly GCF_003255815.1). Lineage (NCBI taxonomy): Eukaryota > Metazoa > Chordata > Mammalia > Primates > Cercopithecidae > Theropithecus > Theropithecus gelada. The sequence goes on from NC_037676.1 coordinate 53,997,421, forward strand.
GCCTCTGTCTCAGAAAAAGAAAAAAAAAAAATCAAATAAAGCTACACTTACTTATGTACACAGTAAGAAAAATACTATCCTATGACATAAACCTAATTTCCCTTTCTTCCTTTTAGGGTGATCCATTGACTATCAAACATGAGACGTTTACATTTTCATTATCCATTAAGAACCTAGGGTCAGGCACTGTGACTCACACCTGTAATCCCAGCACTTTGGGAGGCCAAGGTGGGAGAATTGCTTGAGCCTAGGACTCTGAGACCAGCCTGGGCAACACGGCAAGGCTTCGTCTCTACAATAAACAAAAAAGTAGCCGGGCTTAGTGGTGCATGCTACTTGAGAGGCTGAGGCAGGAGGATTGCTTGAGACCAAGAGGTAAAAGCTACAGTGAGTTTGTTGTGTTCCTGCCACTGCACTCTGGGCTGGGCAACAGTGAGAAACCGTGGTTTTGTTTGTTTTAAAAAAGAAGAAAGAAAAAAGAGAGAAAAAAAAAAATCTAGTTACATTTTTATAAAAACAGAAAAACCAGGGTTGCATAGATAGTCCAATTAAAAAGGTTAATATTGCTGGCACTCTATGTTTCCTATAAGACTCTATGTTCCTGTCACTGCAATTCTGGGCTGGGCAACAGAGTGAGACCGTGTCTTTAGAAAGAAAAAAAAGAGATAGAGAGACAGAGAGAGAGAGAGAGGAAAAAAAAAATCTAGTTACAATTTTATAAAAAAGAAAATCCAGGGCTGCATAGATATGAGATCAATTAAAAAGGTCAATACTACTAGCACTCTATGTTTCCTGTAAGACAGAATATATAAATATAATAACAAAGGTGTTAAGAATCTATAATCAAAGCTTCTAATCCATAGTTCAAACTGCACTATTAACAGAAAGAGTCTGAATTTCAAACTTCTAGGCTCTCAGTTAAAGATGCCACAGGTCTCTTTTTCATTTTATTTTTCCTGCTTTCTGCTTATTATCTAAAAGCAAAGTGTCAACTTTTGCAAATAAGCTTAAAGAAACTTTCTTTTTTTTCACATAACTTGTTTTTCATACTACTTTGACACAAGATATTTAATAATGAAAGATAAAGACAATTCATTAATATGTAAAGGATTTGACAAACAACAAAAATACACATGTAAAATATGCTATGCATTAATATCGAATGTAAACACCAATTATGATTTTTTATAGATGAAACTGTTTAATTTTCGATGACATGGAGGCACATCTCTAATGATAACTACTTAACAATGTGAATGGTAACAAACACGTTCAAAGTAAATTAAAAAGAAAAATGCATTAATAAAAGGCAGAATTTAAATAGCAATGTCACCAATATCTCATTTATTTAGAATGTGATATACACCTTGAATGCATTAAGTGTATAAAAATGTAATGCAATGCTGATTATTACAACTCACATTTGGTATCTATATTAAATAGAACAACAGGAGAATAAAACAGAAAATTGAAAAAGCATAATAGCTGCTTCTGAGAAAGGGGACTAAGAGATCTAGGGTGGTAAGGAAACATTTTTATCATTATATGCTTTTGTATAAAGTTTGTTTTAACCATTTGCATGTATAACTTTTTTCAATCAAAAAACAATGGACTACTGAAAGAGTTTTAAAAAGAGCATAAATGTTCAAATAAATAAACAAGTAATATACAGCTAATAGAAAGGTACAAGTTGTCAATGGAAAAAAGTGAAATGGTATCCAAAAGATGATGATGTTAACAGGCCAAGTGAAGCATAAATTTGACTTAGAATTCCAATGTTATTTTGTATTCGCCAATGTGAAGATTTTTCTATGAAACAAGGGCTTAATTTTTGTAACATATATTTTTGAAAAAAAGAAAATGTTGACCTTTAATAGCTAAATATTAAAGAGAACATAGAAACATACAGTGAAGCCAAAGTTTATTAAAACAAATACAGTAATTAGAAATACCTAGGAATCTTTACATAAAAAATAATTTTTAAGGTTGACAAATCCCCATCGAGAACAATAACAAATATACTAAAATCTAAGCTGCTTTCAAGTTTTCAAATCACATTCATTGGATCTAATTTTCTAATAATTGGATCTAATCTAGTTCATTTATCATTTACCAATTAGTCAAGAACCCAAGCTTGTACATAAAAGTCAATAATTACTCGATTTAGGCATCAAGTGTCTATGCAATACCAATTTTTTTAATTTATATCTGTGTTCACCCCGCGTAATGTCCAACAGTTTGACAGTGTGGTGCCGATGAGAAGAAGACTGAGGCAGACCAAGGAAACCTAAGAGTTCCACACTGCATCTGAATGAAGTTCACTGTGCCTTTAGTATTTTGTGTAACGCTAGTTTACAAAACATAGCCACAGGCAAAAAGTACTTCATAATACATAAAGTTCTAAAGGTGAAATAATTCAAGATCCATCATTTCAGCTGAGGACTCTGAGATCAAAATACTGGTATGGTGAGAAAGATAGATGAAAGGTCAGATGTCTTGGTTTCCAATCCCAGTTCCTCCTAACTGTTATATAATCTTAAGACCAGTCACTATAAGACCGGTTCCCACTGTATAAAAGGAGTCCCTGGGAAAAAGCATTAAATTTACGTAAAAGTACTGTGCACACTGTAACGTAATAGACAGATAAACTGTTGTTAAAAATTATGATGTGCTCTCTCCCCATATACAGGAATAGTTAGTTGTAGAAGCATAATTATAACCTATATAAAGGGTTCTCAACCCTGACTGCATATTAGAATAACCTGGGAATTTTTAATTTTTAAAAGTAGATTAAACTTAATTTGATTTAAACTGTAAATGCCTGGGACCTACCACAAACAAATAAAAAGGAATCTCTCAGGGTGTGACCCAGGGTCTGCAGATAATCCTAACATGCAACTGGGGCTGAGCAGTACTAGCCACCTTATTATAAAGCTCCATCTGAATTATTTTTTAAAATCTGTTTTGGACTATCCAAATCTCTGTTCACATTATAGTAAAGTGACATCAAGAGTTAATAGCTACCAGCAAAAGTATTTCGGCTAAAACTAAATATTCACCACAAGGGGGAGTAGGTGGATCAGTTATTAGGTTTCTATGAAACTAATATAAAGTCAATGAGAATTAAAATATAAATATAAAAGGATCTTTCAAGAAATTACAATGACATTACTAATTTTAGTTATATAAAATAAGGTATCTTTATGAAGATTTATAAGCAACTTTGTAAGTATTCAAGGAGAGTAACGGGTAAAAAGTTGACAGGAATAGGTTTCACTCTTTCCACGAATATCCTGTGGTATAATGCACAAAAATAAAACAGACCAAAGGTGAATAAAGGAAAAAGGAGGAAAGCAATTGGCAAAAGGCTAAGTAATTATTAACTAGACAATTAAGAGAAGCTGTTCTAATATATTCCAAACACTTATTAAGATATATTTATTTCTCCCATCCAACTATATCACATTGGGAAAAACATCAAACACTGTCAAATTTGTCCTGAGTCTTGCCATGTTAGCTTAACCATTCTGAAGCTAGTAAGATTAGACCTTGTTCTTTGCTCTCCAGCTTTGGGAAAGGCATCATGTAACAAGTCCTGCAATTTACCAGAAACACGTTCCAGTCCCTCGCCTCCTCTCAGTCTATGGCTATGCAAATGCTACTCTTTTATCACACATGAATCTTAGAAATATGTTTACAAAAGATCTCAAAGTGTTGGTTTCACAGTTACAGAGAATGGAACCAAGGCCCTAAGTAAACCATATCTCTAAAATGTCGAAATATCAAGAACAGATGTCACAATAAGTTCATTTACATATTTCTACACAATGTGCTAATATTCAAGACTAATAGGTCAAGAACAACCTATGACTATACCCCAACATGCGCAATGTAATATTAAAACAGAGATTAAATTTCTAACAAAGAAAATTCAACAAGCTGAGAAAAAAATTTGTTAAGGTATAATACAGAATAGTTTAAAAAGCTAATTTAAACACCTTCAGATTTTGACTCAAATTCTTTTTTTTTTTTTTTTTTTTTTTTTTTGAGATGGAGTTTTGCTCTTGTTGCCCAGGCTGGAGTGCAATGGCATGACCTCACCTTCGCATCCTGGTTTCAAGCGATTCTCCTGCCTTAGCCTCCCAAGCAGCTTACAGGCATGAGCCACCACACCCGGCTAATTTTGTATTTTCAGTAGACGCAGGGTTTCTCTATGTTGGTCAGGCTGGTCTCGAACTCCTGACCTCAGGTGATCTGCCCGCCTCGGCCTCCTAAAGTGCTGGGATTACAGGCATGAGCCACTGTGCCCAGTCTCAAATTTTTCTTAATGCAATCATTTTCCCTGGAAGACATTTTCATCAGCTCTTTCATTCCACTGCACGTCTATTTGTGAAGTACATGAAGATACCTGGGACCAGCATGGTAATAGATTCACATAAATACTCAATAAATATTTACTAGACTAAATGAAGAACAGCCAGTAAGATTAACACCACACTTTTATTGCTAGTTCAGAAGCATCACGCACAATTTCAAGGGTAGGAGATGTGTCTTGAACACTTTCATATCCTCAGCAGCTGGCACAGGGTCTAACATAATACTTGCTTAAAGAATGATAAAGTACATAAATGTAGCTACAGTCTCAAATTTAAAAGGTTCACAACGAAGACTGAAACAAATGATATCCACAAAGTATAAAAATATTTTTCATGTCTTGATTTTAAAATAGTGCCTGACCAAAAAAATATGTTAAATCTATATTATCTGATGGTAGGGAATGATGCATGCCACAGAAGTAAATGTTATTAAGTACATTCCATTCAAAATTAATTTCTTATTAATTTTAGCTGCTTGAAGAAATCTGTCAAAATTCAACAAATATTTTCCTTTTACTCCTAAATAAATTTGCTCTGACTCCAAGCCAACTATCCTTATAAAGCCTGTGAAAATCGCAGTGTCCTCAGAGCTCTATAATAAAGTTATCGTCAAAGTGGGGAGGCAACTAGGTAAAATATACGAGAGGAAAAAAAGGAAAATACTTCGAAGTATTTCTTTTGATACTTTTAAATTTTCAGCCCTGTGATTATGTTACCTACTTCACAAAATAAAATTAAAGAGGAGAGACTGGTACTCAAGCTTCTGCATTATATAATTTAGAAGAAAAAAGTGCTCTTCATTAAGAAAGGAAACAGAGGAGAAAGAAGAGAATTTGGTAACTTTTTGTCACATGTGCAAGAGGGCAGGAAAAACGCAGTTGGGGAAAGGCTTCAACTCTGGAATCTTCTGTACACTGGAGAAGAAACAGGATGCAGGCACCATGTTTAAGAATCCAGCTTGGGAGTGCAGCCTGGAAGATCAAGAGTGTCCAGAGCTTAGTTGCCAGACCTTAGAGGCAGAAATCTATGAATCCTTTGCACGTGGATGTTAAAGAAAGAAGAAAGATTCACCCTTCACTACAGGATAAAGTCAAAGTTGCTCCCAAAAAAGGACAAAGTATTTATAAACATAACATATAGACATGTGAAATCCAAGGAAACAATTTTTGGCAAGGGTGTGGGAGGGTAGATGGACTGACCCTGCAGGAACCAAATCCAGAGAGAATGTGAAGGCAGGTTCCAGATGAGACCAAGAACTCCAGCAGACCAAGCAGCCCTGCCAACTCCAGCCAACCTCTGGCTGTAACCTGACACATTCAGTCCAACATCCAACTCAGCCTAGGGAAGACTGTGTCACAGAGTAACAAAGATAACTCTGTAGGTGCCAGCTCCTACACAGGGAGATAGAGATTCACAAATTCTACACTTAAGGAAACAAATTCAGAACGGTTTAGTACTTTTCTCGAAGTAACACGCAGTCAATTCTCATTATTTACTGTGTAATAGTTATGTTCTAAAAAATACAGCAAACATTGAATTGGCAAAAAAATGAACTGTTGCTCCTTAGGAAAATATGTACATACATAAATATATCAAACAGATTATAATATTAAATCCTGAGAACTCATCCTGGTAGAGGCTATATTATTTATTTTACAAAAGAGAAAATAAACTTAAGAAGTGTTAGTGACTTGCCTGAGCCACCCCACGAACTGTTGCCAGAATTGGGATTCAAGTCATCAACAGGCCCCAGCGCAGACTGCAGCTTGTGACATGCCTTTGGTCATCTCTGTATGACCACGGAGATAAGTAGGCAGAGAGAGCTTCACTTTATCCCACCTCTGCTAGGAAGATGCAAAGCAGGAGACTCAAATTTTTTGTTACTCTCTGCAAGCTCGCAAGTGATCATAAAAGCAGTGTGGGTTTTGATTTGGGGAGTTCAAATTAAGTATTAGTAAGTAGGTGAATTCTCAAGAGAGAAAATTTGCAAATAGTAAGGATTGGCTGTATTTGCTACATAGACAACCTTGGTTGGGAAACAGTTAATCACAAAGATAAAACTCAAAATGCTCAGAGAACCACCTAAGCCACTTCACATCACTGGAGAAATTTCCTCCTAACTTCTAAGAATAGTATGAAAAAATATAACCAGAAGAAATTAGTATGAAAACTTTGTAAAACTTGTATTGCTTCCTAATATTTATTATTTTTATTATTTACTATTACTGTATAATCAGCAGTAATATTATTCATAAACACAAAATCACCTGGGTATTGATTTTCAGAGTTAGCAGCAGTGAAAGAGGTGGTTGTCAGTAATGACTTCTACTGCACAACCAGTGTAAGTGAGGGGGGGAAAAAAAAAAAAATCTAAGAAATAGAACAGTGGTGGCAACTCCATATGGAGCACAAGGGCAGAAAAAAGACGCCCAGAAGCCTAACTAGGACTAAGAAGTAATAGTTCAAATAGTTAAAGAGTTTCATGAATTTCGTAAAATGTGATTAGCCTAAAATAAAAGGTTGTTTTCAAAACAGATTTGCTGACAAAGCCCCAAATAAATCACATATTGAGAACAGATGGGCCAGGCGCAGTAGCTCACGCCTGTAATCCCAGCACTTTGGGAGCCCAAGGCGGGCAGATTACAAGGTCAGGAGATTGAGACTATCCTGCCCAACATAGTGAACCCCGTCTCTATTAAAAATACAAAAATTAGCCGGGCATGGTGGTGCACGCCTGTAATCCCAGCTACTTGGGAGGCTGAGGTAGGAGAATTGCTTGAACCTGGGAAGCGGAGGTTGCAGTGAGCAGAGATGGCACCACTGCACTCCAGCCTGGGCAACAGAGCAAGACTCTGCCTCAAAAAAAAAAAAAAAAAAAAAGGCCGGGTGCAGTGGCTCACACCTGTAATCCAAGCACTTTGGGAGGCCGAGGAGGGTGGATCACCTGAAGTCGGGAGTTCGAGACCAGCCTGACCAACATGGAGAAACCCTGTCTCTACCAAAAATACAGAATCAGCCAGGCGTGGTGGCACACACCTGTAATCCCAGCTACTAGGGAGGCTAAGTCAGGAGAATCGCTTGAACATGGGAGGCAGAGGTTGCGGTGAGCCAAGATCATGCCATTGCACTCCACCCTGGGCAACAAAAGTGACACTCTATCTCAAAAAAAAACAAAGAACATTATAATTCCTAAAAAGAAAAAAAACAAAAACAGAGCGAGGCATGGTGGCTCACACGTGTAATCCCAGCACTTTGGGAGGCCAAAGTGGGCAGAACACTTGAGGTCAGGGGTTCGAAACCAGCCTGACCAACATGGCAAAACCCCGTCTTTAATACAAAAAAAAAAAAAATTAGCCAAGCGTGGTGATGCACACCTGTAGTACTAACTACTCAGGAGGCTGAGACAGAAGAATCAACTGAACCAGGGAGGTAGATGCTGCAGTGAACTGAGATCACATCACTGCACTCCAGCCTGGGCAACAGGGTGAGACTCTGTCTCAAAAAACAAAAAGATTTCCTTTAAAAAAAAAAGAAAAAGTGTTAACAGTATAGAGGAAAAGCTGAGGTTTGTTTTGATGCATAAAACAGAGTATATCTTATAGAGAAACCCTGATACCTGCAGAATGTGTTTTTTGTTGTTTTTGAGACAGAGTCTTGCCCTGTAGCCCAGGCTGGAGCGCAGTGGCGTGATCTCGGCCCACTGCAAGCTCCGCCTCTCGAGTTCACGCCGTTCTCCTGCCTCAGCCTCCCAAGTAGCTGCGACTACAGGTGCCTGCCACCACGCCCGGCTAATTTTTTTTTTTTTTTTAATTAGTAGAGGCAGGGTTTCACCGTGTTAACCAGGATGGTCTCGATCTCCTGACCTTGTGATCCACCCACCTCGGCCTCCCAAAGGGCTGGGATTACAGATGTGAGCCACCATGCCCGGCCCAGAATGTGTTTTATCTTACCAAGAAGAATGAGAGGTGAGGAATGGGGGAACTGACCACCCTGGATCTCCCTAATTTTTCAGCTTAAAGTAAGTTAATAAAGAACATTCTTTAAGAGGCACTTAAAAGAGCATGAAAAAACATTTGAAAATTCTATTTGTGATAAACTTATATCCAAAATATATATAAAGAATACTTACAATTCAATAATCAACAACCCAATTAACAAATAGGAAAAGATTTGACTAGTCATGTCACCAAAAAAATATACAAATGGCCCATAAGCACATGAACAGCTATTCCATATGGTTAGTGATTAGGGAAGAGCAAATTAAAACCACAATGAAATGCTACTTTGTATCAACTAACATCGTTCTTTAAAAAACAAAGTAACAAGTATTAGTGAGGATGTCAAGAAACTAGAACCTCATAAAACGTTGGTGGGAATGTAAAATGGTGCAGCCACTCTGGGAAACGCTTTGTTGGTCTCTTAAAAACATAAATTTACCATACAGGTTAGCAATTCTACTCTTTTAAGAATCTACCTAAGAAAATGAAAACGTATATCCACACAAAGATTTGTACCTAAATGTTCATAATGGCATTATGCATAACAGCCAAAAACTAGTAACTCAAATGTCTATTAACTGGTGAATGGATAAACAAAATGTAGTGTATATCTACATGATGAAACAGCATTCAGCCACAAAAAGGAATAAAGTACTCAGACATGCTACAGCATGGATGAACCCTGAAAATGTAATGCTAAGTGAAAGAAGCTGGATTCAGAACACCATACATTGTATGATTTCATTTATATGAAATGTCCAGAAAGGACAAATCTATAGAGACAGAAAGTAGGTAACTGGTTGTCAGGGACTGGCTGAGTACTGGGAGTGGATGCAACTAGGCATGGGGAATAATCTTTTCAGCACATTGGAAGTATCCTCAAACTGTATTGTGGTAATGTTTGCACAACTCAGCAAACTTCACTAAAAATCATTGAATTGTACTCTTAAACGAGTAAACTTGATGGTATGTGAATTATACCTCATTAGAGGCAGAGGGAGCGAGAGAATATGCATAAGCATGCAGGCAAAAGAGAGAAAGCACAAGCGCTGAGGTCAAAGGCGATATAGGTTAGCTGAATAAGGACCACCTAACATCCCATGACAAAGAGTGAAAGAGTGTAGAGGTCAAACATGATGGCAGCAGATAGCTTAACTAATGCTTTTGAATAACATGGCAACTGCAGTAAGTTTCCTGCTTACCAACTGTCACCTTTAGGAAAGAATGTTGTAGCAGCAAGGTAGTGGCATCTATAGTGCTGGATGACACTGGCAGTCTCCCCAAAATCAATCCTAATAATTTGGGAACTAGGCAAGAGACTAAGAGAAAGTCATTAGGTGGGATGAATCTGTATATGTTTTATAAGATACCTAGAATTTTTATAGTACGGATTATACAAGAATATGAAAATGAATCCCTAAGTAAAAAGGATCAGGATTCAGAATCCCTACCTGAATCACAAAGAGTTTATCATAATAACTTGCCTTCGCGGTTCTGATACTCAATTCAGTTATGGAAAGCAGAGGTAAAATATAGGACGTAGGAGGCTGCTTTTTTTGCATCCTATTTTTCAATGGAATTCCCTGAGAATGAAAAGACAGTACTGAGAGGAGAATCAATTAAGTACTAGATCTTTATGAAAACCCTTAGTTCAGGGAAAATATTTAAGGAGAAGCAAGCAGGACATGAAGAATTACCTTCAATTTGAAATTCAAAAACATGTCTCAATGACACATTTCAGGAGTTGGAGTGATCTATTCTCCATTGTCTTCAATAAAAGTAAATTTATGAATAATTCCCTAAAGTGTGCTTTAATCATAAGAAATTTTCTAAGGAAAACCCAGTACAAAAATTAACCATGCGTATTGGTACTCCCAGCTACTCAGGAGGCTGAGGCAGGAGAATCACTTGAGCCCAGGAGGTCAAGGCTGCAGTGAGCCAAGACCGTGTCACCACACTCCAGCCTGTGCAAGAGACTGAGACCCTGCCGAAAAATAAATGAATAAATTAATGATAAAAGAAAAACCTAACTTAGTCTCACTGAATTTGTGTTTCTGGATTTGTGTTTCTGGAGTGAAGTGGAAACTCCCCAAGGAGTATCTTCTTTAACTGTGTTACCAAATCACAGATGCCCCGCTCTCACTGAATTTGTGTTTCTGGATTTGTGTTTCTGGAATGAAGTGGAAATTCCGCAAGGGGTATCTTCCTTAACTGTGTTACCAAATCACAGATGCCCCACTCTCCCTACTTCGGCCGGGACTCCTCCAGAGTTTACTACTAAATATGTACTACCCATAGGACCCACTGTCTATGGGGAGCACCCGTTATCCCCATCTTGTAAGTGGAAAAGAAAAATGGCTGAGCCATAGTGTTACAGTTTTTTTGTTTTAAATAAAGAACTTCTGTTAATAAGGTGGCTGTGAAGCAGTGGAGCCAAATTTGATTCACTACACTCAGATAATCACAGGGAGCATATGAGCATGCTCCTCTGGATCCAGTTCTAAGTGATTTTTACGGATGTATACCTTCCCCTCCATGACATAAAACACACACAATACACAAACTAAAAATAGAAAGCTGGGTAAAAAAGATAAAGCTTCCTTAGAAGCCTGGTGAATTTAAGACTTATTAGCTGTAATCATAGTTTTACAGACTGTTGTTTCTGCTTCTCCTTTAATCTTTCTCACCAAAGGAATATTCTTAATCAAAACGAGAACAACTATATCTTGGTCTTAACTTAGCAGGATCACACGAAGATAAATCCTGGAATAGTATCCAGGAGCCACTGCCATATATGTAAGATCCATGATTCCCTACAGCCTTGTAACAGGAGGAAACCATCTAGCGCATTGCAGATCATTTACACCAGTGGTCCCTTTCCCCACACTGCCCATGTCATGGATTAAAAGACATTCATGATACAACAAGTTTGACATCTGCCTACAGTGCCATCTGGCCACAGACATCTAATCTCTTGGAGCCTGGGACTAGGCAATGAGTCTAAGAAGGCAACCTCATTGCTGGCAAGATTGCAAATTATGATGCATACCTCCCCCATCCCAAGTTTGGCTAGATTGACCTCCCTCAGCATGAGCCAGTTGGCATATACTAGAGAAGTGGAAGACAGAATAAACAGGCACTTTCAGGCTGGCCAAACATGGTATAAGGCTTGGACTCCAGCCCAGAGTTGCCAGAGCTGGTTAAGAAATGTTCAAGGATAGCAATTCCCATTTTTTTTTTAAAGAAGCAGCTCTCCCTACTCTCACCTTTAGATTTTGCAGACTGTCTCAAACCCTATAGATTCCTTTTTCAAAGAAAACTGGTGATAGAAGTGACAGACATCTGGAAGTTCCAACCTGTTAAGAAATTCCTGTCTCAGGACAGGGAGGAGGGCCAAATTTAAATGCAAGCTTTTAAATTTCTCTTTATCGATGAAAATTAATAATTTCCTATCACCTTTGAGCAGTTCTTATACATTAGGAACTAATTCAGTTGCAGAATGAAAGGCTTCCACCCCCACTCTTTTAAATGAAACAGATGGGAGGTCCCATGACTAACAGAGTAAGGAACTAGCTAGTGTGTACGGAGGAAATTTCAGACCTGACTATACCTTAAAAGTCATAATGTGACCACATAATTTATTGTCCAAACTCAGACACTTAGAGGAATGAAAGGACACTATTAATACCGACAATAGGAAAACAGAGATAAAGTAGGACTGTCCCAGCATACTGGAACATAGTCACCCTACTAGAGGATATGTCATTCTCTATTTAAAATTCTTCAATGATTCCCCATCACTTTAGAGTGAATTTTACACCACATTCTCATCCTTATTAATTTAGGGATATACCTCAACTATAGTACCTATCAGACTACATGAAGGCTGTTGATTTTCTTATGTCTTCTCACACCCCACCCACCCCCTCAAATAATGCTCTATTTTAACATATGCCACACAGTAGCAGCCAGTGAATACGGCAGCTGAACTAAATGGCTTAGTAAACTTCATAGTTGGTCATCCTCCATCCAACATAATGTCTTACAGCAGATCTTCCTCCACCCATGCGTCTTCCACCTATATTCCATACTATCCAGTTGTCACTTCCTAAATATGTGACTTTCAGGCAAGTTATTTAACTTCCCTGTGCCTTTGTTTACTTGCCCATATAAAAGGATTAATAATAGTCTGTACTTCAAAGGAGTATTAGGAACACTGAATGAGCTAATACACACACACTGCTTTAAACAATACCTAGCATTTAACATCCAGTAAGCTCTTTGAGGGCAGAAATCTTAGTCCCTTTTGATCACTGCCATATGTACATGCCAGGAACAACGCTTGGCAGAGCAAACACTCGAAAAGTTTGCTGAAAGCTTAATGAACATATACTTCTTTCTTCTCTATTTTTCTCCAATCCCTTGCTTTACTCTGACAGTGCCACATCTTATATATCCCACATTCTCCTGTCTCTCTAACAAAAACCTGGCACAATGCTCTTAGATAACCATCAAACTTTATATGCCAGAAGACAGAACACTCTACCTGAAATAGATTAAATATTACTCCTGAGTTTCCTGCCTACCAGCGCTTGACTTGAAGTACAGACAATGACTAACAGAGAACAGTCAGTTCCCAGAGCTACTGTAAGTTGAGGATTACACGTGGGAACTATCAGGGTAAGGACTGGGAATGAAAAAAGATTACTACTACTTTGTGTTTTCACATCTAAGTAAGGAAGATACCTACATTGAGTATACACATTCAAACATACTGTATACAAAGTTACAACTCCTATAAATCATAAACCATAATACAAAATAGGCTTATTTTTTAAAATAGAATTTTACAAAAATAAAATTACCTAAAATTAAGCCCACCATTGTACTTAAATATCCGGTTCCACTTCCCAGGTTAAGAAAAGACAATCCTGGTTGAAGTTTCAATGCTTCCATAACTTCAGAATAAATGCAAGGTGCTGACAAGTGGATGTTTCCATGCTTCCAGGCTAAGTCTTTGTAAGCATTGTCTCTGTAGCCTTCCAAATAGTAATCTCCACGATCAATCGCTCTGAAGGCTTGCTCCACTCTTTCAGTACGAATATACTGAGCTTCTTTTAAATTATCAATTAAGTCATCATTATCTTCCCCAGCACTCACAGCTCCTCCCATGATAGTATTCAAATCAAATCATAAATTTAAAAATGAAATAAAATTAGTAGAAATGGCTTCCAATATTGCACTTGATTTCCAAAAATAAATTAATCCTGGAAGGGAAGAACAAAAATAAACAGGTTTAAATTAATGCTCAAAAGCAAAATAACTCGTTTATTAAATGTATGTCATTATAATTAACTACCATTTCTCATGGAAATATTCTGCTCCAGGCATAGTGCTACACTCCTTCTTAACTATATTACTTTATTTAATCCATATAGTAACCACAAAAGGTAACTTATATGATCTCATCTGTACAGATGGGAAAACTGCAACACAAAGAAGTAAGTCACCTAGTACTGTGAAGCCCATTATGGTGGCCACTAGTTACACATGGCTACCTAGATCTAAATTAATAAAAATTAAATACAATTTAAAATTCCATTAGTCAACCTACCTGTATTTTAAGTGCTTAATAGCTACTTGTAGCTAGTGGCTACCATACTGGACAGCACTACTCTGCAAAGTGACACTGTCAAGACTTGATCTCAGGTCTTTAAAGTCAGAAACCATGCCTTTTTTTTTTTTTTTTTTTTTTTAAAGATAGGATCTCACTCTGTCAACCAGGCTGGAGTGCAATGGCATGATCTTGGCTCATCCCCTCCCGGGCTCAAGTAATCCTCCCACCTCAGCCTCCCAAGTATCTGGGATCACAGGCGCATGCCACCACGCTCAACTAATTTTTGTATTTTTTTGTAGAGATGGGGTTTCACCATGTTGCCCAAAATAGTCTCAAACCCCTGAGCTCAAAAGATCCATCCGCACTGGCCTCACAAAGTGCTGGGATAACAGGCATGAGCCACAACGCCCGACCGCCTCCATGGTCTTAATCACTGAGCCACACTGGCTTCTTTACAGTATAGTATAGTATAGTATAGTATAGTATAGTATAGTATAGTATAGTATAGATTAATTTTAAAAATTGATTTTAAATTCCTGAACTTAAAAACAATTTGAAAATGCACTACATAAATTTAAAATGTTAACACACAGAACAACGTATTACTCGAAACACTGAACATAAAATGCAAAATAAACAAACCCCAGGCTCATGTTTATTAACACACTTGTGTGCTCTCTGATAGTTTTGTTTAGCAAACCTTGTTGTGATAGAAACCACAAATTTTATTAACAACTTCAATAGTCCAAGCACTAGAACATGTTTTATACACATACATACACACACACACACACACACACACACACACATTGAACTTAAGAGATTAAACTCAGCATCTGAATGCATCTAAGTGCAACTTGAGAAAACTTAAAACATTTCAAAACATAATACTGAATATACAATTTAAGTTTTATTCAACTATTGCTAGTAAGTTAATGTATCAATTTCTGAATTAATAAATCAGTAGAGGAGAACGTGTGAAATGAAATACCCATGGCCAGTAACAAGAGTTATGACAGTTAACTCTGGCAAGGCTGTACTCCAACTCTTGACCCTAAAGAAGTATACCAATTAGGGTCTCAAGTATCCCTAGGGTCCTCAGGCCCCTGGCACCACTGGGGCAGCTCCCCCAGTACAGACTATCATATTGTCTTTGTGTCCGCTTTGTCCTTTCCTACAATTGCCTCAAGAACTTTTGGAGTAGAGGAAATACTGTGAATTCACATTTAATTCATTCAAACTCACTTATAACAAGTTGGCTGGCTCTAGCACCTTCAATCCTCAGAAATACGTTAAGTATAAGGGCTTACAGCACCCATCTCCTCAATGAATATATTTTGTAGAATGTAGTGCAATGGGAGATGTCAATTCCCTATTCCTTCAACAAGTCTTGGCTGTGGCATCTCGACTTGCTGAGTCCAACTGTAGCATTTCAAGATTTTTTTTTTTTTTTTTTTTTTTTTTAAATAACATGGCCTTTAAGCACAAGTCAACTTTTTCATCTGGCACTCAGAGTGAATCTTTTCCTAAGGTAAAAGAAAAAATGGTTATATTACACTAGGAGATAGTCTTTGTCAGCATCCAGTGAGGCATCTGCCTAAGGATTTCGTAAGAACAATTCTGAGACACAGATATTTGGCAAATTGCTGTACTGTATATGCCACAATTTACTAGAAAAATGATTCCCTTTGAGTGGGCTCTAGGGCTTAAGAAGAAGGATCTGATCCTGCTTAGGTCCTTCTGAAT
Organism: Theropithecus gelada; assembly: GCF_003255815.1. Classification (NCBI taxonomy): domain Eukaryota; kingdom Metazoa; phylum Chordata; class Mammalia; order Primates; family Cercopithecidae; genus Theropithecus; species Theropithecus gelada. The sequence goes on from NC_037676.1 coordinate 54,013,158, forward strand.
TTCATTCAATTCAAAATTATCATAGCAAAACAATCAATCAAATATGGTCTTTACTACACAGCTCACATTTTTGGTGAGAAAAAGGCAAGAAGAAGAATGAAATAAGAACTACCGCCATTTACTGACAGATACTGTACTGAGTGTATTTGCAGCTCGTTAAAAATTACTATAAGCCAGGCCAGGCACGGTGGGTCACACCTATAATGCCAGCACTTTGGGAGGTTAAGGTGGGCAGGCGGATCACTTGAGGCAGAAGTTCGAGACCAGTCTGGCCAGTATGGCAAAATCCTGTCTCTACTAAAAATACAAAAAGTAGCCAGATGCGGTGGCTCACGCCTGTAATCCCAGCACTTTGGGAGGTTAAGGTGGGCAGATCACTTGAGGTCAAGACCAGCCTGGCCAACATGGTCAAACTCTGTCTCTACTAAACACACACACATAAAAAAAATTAGCTGGGTGTGGTGGCACACAGCTGTAGTCTCAGCTACTCGGAAGGCTGAGCCAGGAGAATTGCTTGAACTTGGGAGGCAGAGGTTGCAGTGAGCCGAGTTTGCACCACTGCACTCCAGTCTGGGCGAAAGAGTGAGATTCCTTCTCCCAAAAAAAAAAAAAAAAAAATCCAATCAAATGACTGCATGGATTTTTAAAAACAATGACTGAAGAATGGATTAGAAAAGCAAGATCCAATAATATGCTGCCTACAAAAGACTCACTTTAGCCTTAGGACACACACAGACTGAGAATAAAGGGATGAAAAATGATAACCAAAAGAGAGCAGGAATGACTATACTTCCATCAGACAAAATAGACTTTAGGTCAAAAACTGTAAAAAGAGACAAAGAAGCAAAGAAGGACATTATTTTATGTCCTGTTCAAGAGAATAGAACAATTTTAAATAGGAGCACCTAAATATATAAAGCAAATATTAATAGATCTGAAGGATGAGATCAACTGCAACACAATAATAGCAGAGGACTTCAAACTCCATGTTCAACAATGGACATATCATACAGACAGAAACAGTGGACTTGAACAACGCTTTAGACCAAATGGACCTAACAGACATATACAGAACATTCTATCCAACAGCAACTGGAATGAGTATTCCCCAGGATATATTATATGTTTGTCTACAAAATAAGTTTCTATGAATCTAAGATCGAAATTATACCAAATATCTTTTCTACTCATAATGGAATGAAACCAGAAACCAGTAACAGAAGGACTTTCGGGACATTCACACACACACACACAAATAAACAATATGCTCCTGAAAAACCAACTGGTCAAATAAATTTAAAAAGAAAATAAAGACATCTTGAGACAAATGAAAATGGAAACGCAACATACCATAACTTATGAGATGCATCAAAAGCAGTTGTAAAAGGGAAGTTTACAGCAATAAATGCCTATATCAAAAGAGAGTAAAGATTTCAAAAAAATTCAAGAAACTAGAGAAAAAAGAACCAGTTAAACCCCAATTAGCAGAAAGAATGAAATAAGATCCAGAACAGAAATAGATAAAATAGAGAGCAGAAAGAAAACAGAAAAGATCAGTAAAACTAAGAGTTGGTTCTTTAAAAAGATAAACAAAATCAATAAACCTTTAGCAAACTAACAAAAAAAGAAGGCTCTAACAATAAAGTCAGAAATGAAAGAGGAGATACCACAACTCAGAAGATACCACAGAAGTACAAAGGGTCAAAGAGATTACGAACAATTATCCACCAACAAATTGGACAACCTAGAATAAATTCCTGGAAATGTACACCCTACCAAAGTTGAATCAAGAAGGAATAGAAAATCTGAACAGACCAATAACAAGCTAGAAGACTGAATCAGTAATTAACACATCTACATCAAAGAAAAATTCAGCACCAGATGCCTCAAGGTGGAATTACACCAAACATTTAAAGAACTAATATCAATTCCTTTTCAAATCCTTCCAAAAAATCAAAGTGAAGAGAATACCTACAAACTCCACTTACGACTCCAGTATTGCTCTGATACCGAAGCTAGACAAAGACACTACAAGAAAAGAAAATAACAGGCTAATATCCCTGATGAACATATCTGCAAAAATCTTCAATAAAATACTAGCAAACGAAATTCAACAGAACATTAAAAGGATCACTCACCACCAAGTGAGACTGATCCCTAGAATACAAGGATTGTTGAATATACACAAATCAATAATGTGATGGATATACCCTATTAACAGAATGAGGACAAAAACCCTATGATCATTTCAATAGATGCAGAAAAAGTAGTTAACAAAACTCAATATCCTTTCATAATAAAAACTCTCAATAAATTAGACACAGAGGGAAGATACCTCAACATAATAAAGGCTGTATATGAAAATTCCACAACAAACATACTCAGTGATGAAAAGTTGAAAGGTTTTCCATGATCAGGAATAAGGATTTCTATTCTTACTACTTCTATTCAACACAGAACAAAGTTCGAGCTGGAACAATTACACAAGAAAAAAAATAAAGGGTATCTAAATAGGAAAGCAAGAATTGAAAATACCTGTTAATTGATAATATAATCTTACATGCAGAAAATTGTAAAGACCCACCAAAAAACTATTAGAACTGCTAAACAAATCAGTAAAGTTGCAGGCTACAAAATCAACATACAAAAGTCAGTAGCATTTCTTTACACTAACAACAAAATCAATCCCATTCACAACATCAAAAAAAAAAAAAATACCTAAAAGTAAACTTTAATCCAGGAGGTAAAAGATTTGTATACTACACACTATTAAATATTGAAAGAAAATTGTAAACAACACAAATAAATGGAAAGGTATCCCATGTTCATGGACTCACATAAATAATAGTTAAGATGTCCGTACTGCCAACAGTGGTTTACAGATTCAACGTAATCCATATTAAAATTCCAATGACATTTTTCACAAAAATAGGAAACAATTCTAAAATTTGTATAGAATCATATAGGCAAAAAGAAGAAAACTAGAGGCCTCACATTATCTGGCTTCAAAGTCTATTACAAAGCTATAGTAATCAAAGCAGCATGGTACTGACATAAAAACAGACACAATGACCAACCAAAGTAGACGGAGAGACCAGAAATAAACTCCACACATTTCTGGTCAACTGATTTTCAACAAAGATACCAAGAACACACAATGAAGAAAGCACAGTCTCTTCAATAAGTGTTGCTGGAAAAATCAGGTATCCACAAGAAGAAGAATGAAATTGAATCCTTATCACACATCACATACAAAAATCAACTCAAAACAGATTAAAGATTTACATATAAGACCTGAAACTATATAACTATTAGAAGAAAACATAGGGGAAATGCTCCATTACATTGGTCTGGGCAAAGATTTCTTGGATATGACCCCAAAAGCACAGGCAACAAAAGCAAAAATAAACAAATGGCACTATATCAAACTAGAAAGCTTCTGTACAGTAAAGCTTTATTAATTGTTTACAAGCAGTAAAGTGAAGTGATAACACATATAGTAACCAAAAAAAAAAAAAAAACCCGCAAACCATCCATCCATACATCTCATAAAGGATTGCAAACCATACATCTGACAAGGGATTAAGATCCAAAATATAAAATGAACTCAACTGAATAGCAAGAAAACAAATATGCCAATCAAAAAACAAACAAAAGACCTAATAAACAATTATCAAAAGAAGACATATAAACAGCCAACACACATGAAAAACTGGTCATCGCAGAAATGCAAATTAAAACCACAATGAGATATTACTTTATACCTGTCAGAATGGCTATTATCAAAAATACAAAAGATAAGTATTGGTAAGGTTGTAGAGAAAAGAGAACTCTTGTGAACTGTTGGTGGAAATGTAAATTAATACTGCTGTTACAAAAAACAGTAAGGCTCCTCAGAAAACTAAAATCAGAATTATCCTATGATCCAGTCAGTAATCCCACTTCTGAGTCTATATCCAAAAAGACTGAAATCAGTATGTCAAAGATATATCTGCATTCCCATGTTCACTGCAGCATTATTCACAATAGCCAAGATATGTAAGCAGGCTGGGTGTCCATCATCACAGAAATGGGTAAAGAAAATGGTGTGTGTGTATGTGTGTGTATGTATATGTTTATATATATAGGAATTTGAGAAAAAGAAAAAGGTAAATATAGATTTACCTTATTTTATATATGTAAAATCCATTTATATATATAAATGGATTACTATTCAGTCTTTAAAAGGAGGGTAATTCTGTCATTTGCAATAACATGTATGAACCTGGAAGACATTATACGAAGTCATAAGACATACTAAGACGTAAGACAGGCATGGAAAGTCAAACACCACATGATCTCACTCATATGTGGAACCTAAAATGCTTGAACTTATAAAAGTAGAGCGTGAAATGATGATTACCAGAGGCTGAGGCAGGAGGGTAGATGGGGGAAAGGGGAAATGCTGATCAAAGGGCACAAAGTTTCTGCTAGACAAGAGAAATATGCTTCACTAATCTTTACAGAATGGTGACTATAATAAATAAAAATGTACTGTGTTATCTCAAAATTGCTGAAACAGTAAATTGTAAATGTTTTCACCATACAAAATGACAGCTTGGTAAAGCAAATTTTTTAATTGGCCTGATTTAATCATTCCACATTGTAAACATATATTGAAACATCATATTGCACCCCATAAATATACAATTATTACTTGCTAATTAAAAATTAAATAGGATTTTAAGGAAAAACCAAAATTATAAAGAGAATTACATTACTTGGTGTGGGGGGTGTGGGAGAATGACACACTGTTTACATAGTCAAAATACTATAAACATAATTGCTTATTTAGTTTTAATACTCGTTTAATCACACTGAGTGAGAGACGAGAGGAAAGGAGTGGCATGGGAGCTAAAACCTCATCTATGATGACAGAATGTAAATGCTGTCCAAAAGTAATGAATAAAAAGGAAAAGCAGCATCTTGGTTAGCAATGTGTACGTTAAATACCCTACAAAACGGCTATATGTGTTAAGTTCCTTCTGGAATGTGAGCCTGAGGGTGAAAACAGGTGAAGCCAGGGATTGCTAGGCTTTGGCATCAAGGCTTGCAGTATCTTTACAAATTATATTACATGTATTATTTGAACAAAATTGGTGAGTAAAGGTAAAATTAAAGGGGTTATAGAGAGAGCACCAATGAAGTATAATAAAGCTATACGGAGAGTTTCCTAAGGAATAAAAATACATTAATAAGACAGTCTAGGGCAGAAAAATAAAGATACAGAAAGAGAAGATTATTACATAAATAATAACTTAAACCACACCAAAGAGTTTCACAGATGTAGCTCTTCTTACCATATACATTATTGCTGAATGTAGAAACTGAATTATAAATTACATTTTTATAATACTCACTGATTTGATTACAATGTGCCTTTGCAGAAAACATGAAAATAAAGTAAAATTAAAATTTTCATAATGCTAGCATTCAAAGAACCACTGTCATTATTAACTTTTAAGCAATCATATACTTCATTTTTTTAAACACATGACTGGTATTATACTGTATATATTGTTCAGGACTTTCACTTAATAAACCTTAAGCATTTCCTAATACCATGAGACACTCTTTCCAAATCCAGAAGTATGATATTCTACCACATGGATATAGCAGGATGCAACCAATCCCCCAATGTTAGACTATGAATAATCAATATAATCAATATTAGAATTGATTATAATTGATGTACACTTGAGAAGCTCGTAAATCAAAGTCTGTAGTGAATATTGTGGTAATTCAATAATAATCCTAACTTGAAATGTACAATATTTTTTATGAAAGTAAAATAAACACTAATAAAAAGCCAGTGTAGCATTAGGTCATCAGTGTCTGCCATTTGTTACTTCTAAGATAATCTCATCTCAACCATGGAAAAGTCAAATGCAAGTCAAGAGACCAAGGTCTAGCCATGGTTTCATAGATAACTTTGCTGTACTGATCTGGCCAAATCCCCAAAATGTCATTTCCTCACCTGTGAAATAAAAAAGCTATATTCTGCAGCTCCTAAGGTCCCTCAGAGCTCTAATTTCCATGCTATTTTAGCACTGGTCAAATCTGCACTTGAATATAATCAAGTTTTAGTTATCTAGTAATGGCTGCTGTCCATGCCTTGCATTTCTGTTACTTTGGTCACAATTTTTACTGCCTCACTCCTGCCATTTTCTTTTCCACAAAGAAGAAACAATTTTAGGAGAGTTCAAGTCCTGCACTAAACAATAAAAGCAAAATACGGAATTTGAGAGAAAGAAGAAAAAGGTAAATTATAGAAAAAGATCAAGTGTAAGAACATAATAAAAGGCTGAAAAACTTAAGCAGATACACAGTTATGTCTGTTTGAGAAGGAAGTCATCATGTTTCCTCATAAAACACAATTTCACTCCTTGGTATTTTTCTCTCTGCTGTGTGTTGGGTAGGGGCTGCAGAGAAAATAAAGGATACATTCACATGTGCACACCTGAAACTATTTGCAAAGTGTTCCAAACGTTTCTTGCTATTATCCCAAAATTTAGAATTGTGACTTAAATCTATTTGGTTTTAGGAAAGAACTGCCAAAAGCCCCATACAATATTATGGTGTCTCTTACGCAGTTTAAGGATACCTTATGGAGGATTACGCACTGACAAGTTAAAGGAGGTAGGAAGCAGATCAATGGCAGACAGATGTTGCAAGGTGGGAGCAGAACAAAATGAATGCTGATTCACTTTCCTTTCCTCCTAGCATCCAGAGGGAAGCAGTCAACTGCTCTTTGCTGCTCCTTTCTCTGCAAAACTGAGGACTAAGCTCATCCAGCTCTAGAGGGAAGCTCACTCACCGGTGATCCAAAAGAAAACACACAAATTGTGGCCATGAACAAAGAAGGCTCCTCATGTCCTCAAAGCTCTTGTCATGGGATTCATGGACCAAGCCTGCTTTAAGTGCAGAGGCAACTACACAGGGAAAACATTTTTCTCAGTGATGGGACTGATAAAGAGATAGGATGAAATATAAATAAAGAATTATGAAAGAAAATAAATGGTTAAACTAAGGTTCACTATTCACTTGCCAAAAGCTGCCAAGAACATCCACTTTACTCTATAATCAATGATGAATACAAATCTTAAATTTTGTTTAAGTAGTGATAACACATAGAGCAGCAATTTCCTATGTGCCTACTACACACCTAGCACTGTGCTCTAGTTCTTTACCATACTACTATGAAGAGGCACGAGATCATATGAGAAGCTCACCGCCCTTGAATAACTGAAACACTACTCAAATCCAGCCTGTGAAGCTATGAAACCCTCTGACACAGAACTATTTGCTCAGAGGCTCCTGACGCATAATTCAAAACTAAACTTTTCATTAACTTTTAGCTGAAAAGATGTTCAATTCAGCTCTCTTTCAACCTCCTATATTTTCTTTTTCCTTTTAGTATTCTCAGCTTCAAAGGAAGAATGAAGCAGCTGTGGGTGGCAGGGCAGGGGAGCATCTGATGTCATTTATTGATCATGCAGCCTCAGGCAAATTACTTAAACTCCAGTTTCCTTATCTGTAAAATGAAAATAATTACCACATCATAAATTTGTGATGATTAAATAGTACACTGAATATAAAATTCCTAACATATATAGCTGTCCAATAATATCAACTTATTTTCATTTCTGTGACAGAAAGGGCACGTTCTAAACTTTCATTTTTAAGCACGGAAGACTGGAAAGGGAAAATAAAAAAATACTGCTTCTCAAATCTAATGAAGGTATCGCCTACTGACCTCCTTAAAGAGGAATTGAAGAATGGAAATGGAAATCCTGAAGTTAGAGGTATCTAAAAGAAAACCGGCCAAGGACAGGATATACAGAAGTCTGTGGAAAAATACTTACATTCACACATAAGTTGACTGCGAGAGAGAAGTTAAAGTGAAGAAAAGACAACACAGTTATCTTCTGCCATGCTCTGGGCCATCAACTGTGCTGAAGGGCCTAAATTAAGAGTAGCTGCCCTTCTGCGCTCACAGGGAGTCTCAGAAGGAAGAATGAGCTTACCTGGGCTAAGACAACAGTCAGATACCGAACCTCTTTGGTTTAAGTTCCATCTCACTAGCTAACTTTCGCCCTGGCTAATACTTTTACCTCTAATAGAGCATTTGTTATATAATTTAGCAAAAATTGTCTTGTAAAGTTTTCTTTGGTTCCACATATCTTTTCTGTCCAGACTGTAAACTCACTGAAGGGAAAAATAACATCTTATATTTAATGTATTTATCACAGTTGCATGGTCTTAGCAAACATCTAAGAAACAACTGTTCACTAAGTGTAAAACACTGTGAAAGTTATAGTTTTCTACTCTGGAAAGTCCTTCCAAATTTCAGTGTTCCCAATGGCTACAGGAAAGTCGAAGTACATCAAGTACATTTTTGCTTCTATATTCTCTTGACTATCTTCTTCCCCTACCCCTCCAATTCAATAATACAAATAATTTTTTTTTAAAGAAGCTCTCTTGGAAGCATCCACATTACACATTTTGATACATGGCGAATTTTAAGATGCCTATATTCACAGATGTAGCTTCCAACTTCCCCCACATCCTTTTAATTTTCATATTCCCCTTGGCTTGGAAACAGTGTGAACTCCAAGATAGAGAAACAGTAGATGGTAGTTCTACGACAGTTTTAGCGTATAATATTTGAAGTGATAAAATAATATATAAAACTTTAAAGGACAAGACATGAGGCTCATCTAGCTGAAATTTTATCATTTTGAAAATTATAGGACTTTATGGGTCCCCAAAGGCTTTCCTCTTCTCCCTTTTACTCAAACATCTGAACATAAGACCTTTTCAAACCTGTATTACTACACGTATCGCCCTAAACACAACTGCCTATTACCAACACCCTCTACATGCAAAGTTTCACATATCTTTGAGCTAACAAAATTAATCCTCAGGGAATAATGGCCTCAGATTTAAGGATTACTGGTTAGCATTACCTGGATTTTTCAAGAAACAGAACTGCTACACTAACCATCCTTAACACTTTTTAAAATATATATACATCCTCATGGGAGCTGCAGCCTAGAAAAACCTTTAAAACAAGTTGTTCACCTCCTCTAATTCAGGAAAAGTCTAAACAAAATATTCATTAACTGGCAACAGTTCTTAGGAATGTACTGAGATCAATAGGGAAACACGATTTTTTAAAAAGTACACATTTTCAGCTCTTCCGGGTTCAGGATTTCATAGTGGGGCTTATTTTATTTGAAAAGCTAGGAATTTATAAAGAACAATATTTGAATTTAAGAATATTCCAAAGCAAAAATGCACAACTGGGAACTACTCATCACTTCAGATGATCTGTATCTGTTCCCTTCCATGAATATACCATAAAATAAACCAAACATGAGCTCATACCAAATATACTCTTTCCATATATTAATGTACTGTGGAATGCAAAACTGGCCTTGTCATACTATATGATTTTAAGTCATTATCTTTTCTGGCTTTGGTTTTTTCACCTGCAAAATAAAGTCATTAAATCAAATTATCTCAATGACCCCTTTAAGAACTTTCAAAAAATCTAAGCATATTTACTTATTTACAAAGACATACACAGGTTAACTACAAAGTTTTGGGACTTATAAAGTGGCATCTTCTAAAGTCCAAAATGCTAATTTTATCTACAGATGAACACCGGCAAAAGCTATATAAAACAAAGCAGCTAAAGTATTATCTGTAAGTTTTCAAAGCACTTTTAACATCAATTCATACAATTTCTTACGTATCACAGAAATAAAGGCAGGATGGGTAGTATTACCTGCACCGTACAAATAAAAACAGACTGAGAAAGAGTAAATTACTTGTTCTGGATTTCCCACACAACAAAGGGATATTTCAATCTTATTCATAAATCTTACGCACTACTAAAAATACTGTAAGAAGAAACCACAACAGGGGTCTGAGACCCCTGAGAACAATGCACACTTAAAAAATGATCCTATAGTTTAATTTCATTTACTGGAGCAAGTAATTCTATCCCTACTTTTCTGAATGAACCAGAGAAAGTTTAAGCAATTCTTGAAAATGTACTGTCATCATCAAATCATAGCAATGGTATAGGCTCTAAAGTGCTGGGAGGGTCACTGATACAGTTTTAATATTGTCACAGCCCAAATCCCATGTTGAATTGTAATCCCCAATTGCAGGCAGTGATTGGATCTTGGAAGTGGATCTCTCCTGTCTTGGTGCTGTCCTCATGACAGTGAGTTCTCTTGAGATCCAGTAGTTTAAAAGTGTACGGCACCTCCCCCTACTCTCTGTTGCTTCTGCTTTGGCCATGTAACCTGCTTGCTCCCCCTTCACCTTCCAGCATGAGTGAAAGCTTCCTGAGGCCTCGCCAGAAGCCAAACAGATGTCAGTATCCCACTATCTGTAAAGCCTGCAGAACTATGAGTCAAACAAACCTTTTTTCTTTAAAAATTACCCAGGCTTAGGTATTTATTTTTATTTTTTATTATTATTATTATTTTTGAGACAGAGTCTTGCTCTGTCACCAGGCTGAGTGTAGTGGCATAATCTCAGCTCACTGCAACCTCCGCCTCCTGGGTTCAAGCGATTCACCAGCCTCAGCCTCCCAAGTAGCTGGGATTACAGGCATGCACCACCATGCCCAGCTAATTTTTTGTATTTTAGTAGAGACGGGGTTTCACCATGTTGGCCAAGATGATCTCGATCTCCTGACCTCATGATCCGCCCACCTTGGCCTCCCAAATGCTCAGTTATTTCTTTATAGCAATGTAAGACTTGAACTTTTAAATTATTAATTTGTCATCAATGATTCCACAAGTCAATAAAACTCACTTAAAGAACACCATCCAAACTGAGTAACCAAAATGCTTGTGAAAGTTTTTTACACTACAGTTCAGAACTTCCCCCGCCCCCACCCCAGGGCTGCATTTAACAACTTCACCATCGAACCAGTAAGTTAAGAAAGACACGGGCACACTAGGGAAAGAATTTCAAAGAATGATTTCAGGTCCCAGAGACAGTCTTTGCTCCAGAAAATCAGTTTCTTAAATGGTTAGTATATTTTCAATAAGCTGTTTAAAAATTACGTTCAACTTGGTTATAATAAATTCATAAAACTAAAGACGTTTAAAATCATAAAGAATTATTTCATATTAATTGGTCTTCAAACTGTAAACAGTAGCCAGTGAGTAAAATTACCTTTATTAACAGTGTATTTTAAAATACACTTCACATTTTAAATTCAACAAGTGCTCTCAAATGCTCTTTAAAATGCTTTCAATAAAAAATTACTCAACAACATTACCTAGCATTTGGATATTTAAATTTTTAAGTGTTTTATATAAAAAGATTTCATGTGATGACTTCCCCATTCAATAAACAAAAACTGATCACTTGTTTATGCCTCAGGAACTATAATAAGCATGAGGATTCAGGGATCATACTCCAGAAGCTAAACTCAACTTAAAGAGCTCTCTTATGAGGTAAGAACTGAAGAAGAGATCACTCCATTTCATCAAGAAATTGAGCCTCAGCAGTTGCCTTGTCCAAGATGACACAAGTTAGTTGCAAGTTATATATACTCAGAAAAGAGAAAACCTACTTCAAATATTACAACAATAGGAATACAAGGCCAAAAAGATCTAATGTATTCCTTTGCTTGTATTTCTTAAAACTAAGTAAACATAATGTTTCTTTTAAAAAGAATTTCTTCTTTATTTCAATATTCAAGTTACTTACAGTAACTAATATGACCGAAACTTATGATAGCTTACAGAACATTTTAAGGGAAAAAAATACCAAAAAGTGAACCACTACAGAAAACAAAGTCAGGTTTTCCTATTATTTTTATTCTTGTTAAGGGATTCACTCTCTTCACAGAAAAATTTCATGAATTATTTTCAACCTCCAAATACAAATTATATAATTCAATTTAGTAACTATTATCTAGACTAAATCCATACAGGTTATGGTGGGAAGTCATAACACTCAACAAATGTAAAATTCTACTGGTCACAATTCAATAGGATTTATATCAGTAGGAATATAACTTAATTTTACTTAACTCATTTGCTACTGCTTAGAAGGATCATTTGTAGAATGAAAATTAGTATATCAAATCATAATTTCATATCAAGTTGTATGTTCATTTTGAGTCACAGTCTAACAGAAAGTGCTCTTTTCAATATAAATAAAAATTACACTTAAGTAAAGCATCATATAGTGTGGGTGTTTGGACCAATGGCTCATGTCTGCAATCTCAGTACTTTGGGAGGCCAAGCAGGGAGGACAACTGGAGCCTAAGAGTTTGAGACCAACCTGGACAACGTGGAGAGACCTCATCTTTACAAAAAAACTTTAAAAATCAGCCAGGCATGGTGGCACATACCTGCAGTTCCAGCTACTTGGAAAGTCGAGACAGAAGGATCACTTGTGCCCAGGAGTTCAAGGCTGCAATGAGCTATGATTGCACTACTGCACTCCAACATGGGTAACAGAGCAAGACCATCCAAAAATGTATATGTGTGTGTGTGTATGCGCGCGCGCACGCGCATGCGTGTCATCACTATTATATCATTACTGATGTAATACATATAAACTGTCTACAACAGTCCTTGATGCCTACCACATGCTCAATAGCTGTTGCTTCTATTACTTAATAGAGAAACTACTTAATCCTTCCATAAACAAACATATTCCCATTTCAAGAAACATTAGTCGAGTTGATAAAACCGGGAGATTTTTGTACAGTTAGTAAATACACATAAAATATTTTTCATTTTAGGTGCCAATTTTCAACAAGATCTCAGCAGCTTCACGGTGTTTCTGAGGGAAAACAAAGCATGGAAAGACGGGGTATAGCCTAGACTATATCCTATGATGTCGGATGGAAATGGAGGAGTCAGTGAGAACTCACAGTGTGAATTTTAAAATACACACAAACACACACACACAAAATAGAAAACTGCAGAAATACACACATATACATATTTTTCCTTGCTTATGAAGGTCTAGAATACACTGGCAGATGTTAGAAACACACCAGTAACCATAAGAAAACCTAGCACCCAGATCTTGGTTTCTAAATACTGTTCTCCTAGGCAAAGAAAAGAAACTAGGGTTCCTTGGGAAAATGACTGACTGCTAAATTCAGGCAGGGAAAACATGAGTCTGAAACACCTTCTTAAGACAAAATATATGGAAGTCCTCAAAAAAATGAGGAGATGTCAAAGATACAGAATCTGGCTTGAAGAGTCTTCTGTTGGCCAAACTGAGTACGTTTTGGGAATCTACGTAATAGAGATTGATGATAATAGTCATAAAATAAAATGAGAATCAGAGAGTCCATACCTAAATGATGAATGAACAAATAAGTTGGGGGAGAAGGAAAAGCTCTCACAGTAGAATGGCAACAAATAAATATAGAAGAAATAATGGTGTTAGAAAAATACCAATGGATGCTAAAACCAGTGTGTAAAAATTTGGTGAGGAACAGGATTATCTGCATAATCTCAAAGTATCTCTCCACAAATTACCAACTAATAAAGGGACAAAAGAGTCACTTCACAATGGAGAAATCCAATGAATGCCATCTGAAGTAATCAAAACTAACTTCGCTAACATTGGGCCTCTTTGAAATGTTTGCTTCTTGGTGCCATAAAGAAACAGCATTTGAATATAAACTTAATTGTTTTAGCAAGGTCATTTTTTTACTTTTTGTAGAAAGGGTACACTTGCCAGCAGTTTTGCCATGAGAGTACACCAAACAAAGGAGACAAGGTCATTTATAACCTGATGTGGTCACTTTACTGCTCTGTCTGGTTTTCATTGGCTGGAACAGGACCTTACATTTTGTATTTGACCTGACTGGACAGTAACTTAGAACTTTTTAAAACAGGCAAAGGTAGAGGAGAACAAAGGAAGGAGGAAGTAACTTGCAGAATGCTGAAAAAGGTAAAAACACTTTTAAATAAGGAAGAAGAACAGGCTATGACTTAATGTTTGCTTGGATCCAGTAAAAGCATGCCAGGGCAAATATTTAGGCTAATTTGTGGGAGCTACGAACATAAAGTACATCAATTTTTTTCTTATGGATAGCAGATACTTCAGAACATTAGTACAGGTCTTTGAATAAATTTTGCTTTTAAGAGAAGTTACTATTTATTCCTAATTAGACAGGGAAGAAAGTCTTCGAACAGGAACCTTTATTTTACTTTTTACAGGCCAAACCAATGCACCTACTGATGTATATCCTGAGATGGATACTTATCATATCCATGATATTCCTGGACTAGATCCTAAACTAAGGGAGAAAGATACCTACAGGATACATTATTGAAAACAAGTGGCAGAATATGAATACAGGTTATATATAAATGGTATTGTATAATTATTAAACTTACTGATTTTAATAACTATACTGTAGTTCTCTAAGAAAACATCCTTGTTCTTGGAAAATATGTACTAAAGTAAAAAAAAAAAAAAAGAGTACTCCAAACTCCTCCAAATGGTGCAGAAAACAAGTGTGTGTGTGTGTGTGTGTGTGTGTGTGTGTGTAATAAAGCAAATGTATCAAAATGCAAGCAACTAATGAATCTAAGCGAAGGGTGTACTGGAGTTCCTTGTACTCTTGTGCCAGTTCTTCTACAAGCTTGAAATTCTATCAAAATAAAGATACATAAAAGTAAGCCATTGTGAATCTAAGCAAAGGGTGTATAGCAAGCTTGTCCAACCCACAGCCCATGGGTCATATGCAGTCCAGGATGGCTTTGAATGCAGCCAAACACAAAATCATAAACTTTCTTAAAACACTATGGGATTTTTTTTTTCTTTTAGTTCATCAGTTATTAGTGTTTTGTGTATTTTATGTGTGGTCCATGACAATCTTTTTCCAATATGGCCCGGGGACGCCAAAAGATTGGACACCCCTGGTATACAGGAAGAAGTTTCTTGTGCTATTTCTCACAATTTTTCTATAAGTTTGAAACTATTTCAAAATGAATTTATATAAATACATGAATTATGAGTTAAAATGCAAGCAAGATCTTCATGCCTGTAATCCCAGCACTTTGGGAGGCTGGGGCAGGAGAATTGTTTCAGTCCAGGAGTTCGAGAACAGCCTGGGCAACATAGTGAGACCCTCATCTCTACAAAAAAAATTTAAAAATTAGTCAGGCATTGTGGCTCATGACTATAGTCCCAGCTACTCAGGAAGTGGAGGTTGGGTGATCCCTTGAGCCCAAGAGGTAAAGGCTGCAGCAAGCTATGATCACACCACTATACTTCAGCCTGGGTGACAGAGCAAAACCCTGTCTCAAAAACAAATAAATAAAGCCTAAGGGGAATAGCAGATTAATGGAAAAGAATGCTATTTTGTGCAGACAGGAAATAGATGAAAGACAACTTGACTTTTAAAACTATGAGTAAGGCTCATGCCTGTAATCCCAGCACTTTGGGAGGCCAAGGTGGGAGGACTGCTTGAGCCCAGGAGTTCGAGACCAGCCCTGGCAAAATAGTGAGACTCTATTTCTATAAAACATTTAAAACATTAGCCAGGTGTAGTAGTGTGCACCTGTGATCCCAGGGACTCGGAACTCTGAGGTAGGAAGATTGCTTGAGCCTGGGAGGTCAAGGCTGCAGTGAGCCGTGGTCATGCCACTGTACTCCAGCCTAGGAGACAGAGCCAGACCCTGTGTCTCAAAAGAAAAAAGAAAAAAAAGCAAGAACTGAGCAATCAGCAAAGATAATTCCTTCACAGTATATATTTCCTAAAGTTCACTCCTAGACCTGTCACATGAGGGGGGGAAAAAAGCAAAGAAAAATCACCTTAGGAAGGAATGTCATATTGTTATTCTCAGTTTAGGTTGGAGAAAAGTGGCATGACTAAAATCAAATAAAGTTGGAAATGCAACAGGAAACTTGTAAGAGCCAAAACCAAATCATGGGAACAAACTATAACAAAACAAAGCTTTAAAGAAAATGGTAATTTAAAACTAAAGTCAGTGTATTCATGTTCATGATTATCACACTAAACTATAATTTAAGAATCGGAGGTGGGCTATGGGAATTCATATATAAATCAGGTTGAGGAAAACACAGATTAATAGGAAAGTGAAACTATGTGAAAACTGAGTACTTACAATTTACAAGTCAACAGATTCTATTCAATTAAAGCTCAGTCACACACCTGCCTCTGAGCAACCAAAGCAAAATAAAATAACCAGAAAAAAAGAGAGACAACTATGTATCTCATTTCAGGTAGAGAAGACATTCTAAATTAAAAAGCCACAGGCAAAATGTAAAAATGATAAAAATGATATATTCTATCTGGCAAAGCACAGAGTAAAACATCAAAATACAAACAAACTGGGGGAAAAATTGCAACATGTGGCAAAGGGTTGATATCCAAATTTATAAGAATTATTTACAAAGACACATTTTTAATTTTTGTAATAAAAGGGCAGAAGGCCAGGTGCAGTGGCTCATGCCTATAATCCCAGCACCTTGGAATGCCAAGGCTGCAGGATTATTTGAGGCCAGGAGTTAGAGACCAACCAAGGCAACATAGCAAGACCATCATCTCTACGAAGCTACTCAGGGGGCTGAGGCAAGAGGATCCCTTGGGGGAGTTTGAGGTTACAGTGAGCTACAATAGCACCACTGCACTCCAGCCTGGTCAACAGAGCAAGATCCTGTCTCCTTTTAATGAAAAAAAAAAAAAGGGGGGAGGCGGGCAGAGGAGACAACAAGTATTTACCAGAAGAATTACTAAACCACAAGCAAATATGAAATTATGCCCAACCTCAGTGGCAATTAAAATGCAAAATTAGAAAGACAACTTTAGGCCTGTAAGATTCACAGTGATGTTTTTTAAAAAAACTTATTGAAAAAGGTGTAGGAAAACATGTTTCATATTTGTATTTCTTACTACGTTTTCTTATATACTAATAATAATCCCCCACGTCCTATCCTTAGGAAATATCAACTCTTCCACCTTTATTGGGAATTCTAGCATCTCTACTGTAGTCTTCTCTACTCCTCAACTCATACCATAATCAGGGGCATCCTCAATGTACATGAACAACCTTTTCAATCTCCAAAGGAACAACTATGACACCTTTAACTGAGGACTTGTATCACCCAATTGCCCAACCTGAATCCTTACTTTTTTCTCTGACCTGATTTTATGTCTATTTGGCTTGCTGTCTGCCACTACAGTCAATGTCACTAGTCCTCTACCCCAAGGATCAGCAAACTTTTTCTGAAAAGGCCAGATAGTAAACATTTTAGGATTTGCAGGCAATAGTTTCTCTCCCAACTACTGAACACTGCTGTTGTAGGGCAAAAGTAGCTATAGACAACTTATAAGTGAAAGAACATGGCTTTGTTCCAACACAATTTTATTTCTGGACACTAAAATTGAAAAGTCATATCATTTTCATGTCATAAAATATTCTTCCAACCATTTGAAAGTAAACACCATTCTTAGCTGCAGACCACACAAAAAAAGACAGCAGTCCAAGTTTGGCCCATGGGCCACAACGGGCTAACACCTACTCTCATCTTCTTCCCAAATCAATCCCATGAACATTGCTTCACTGAGTCTTCATTACTCCCAATCCTTCATTCTAACTTTCTGCCTCACTCATCTTGCAAACTTCTGATCATGGAACAAGCCAATAATCTCTCTTCTCCATGGACTGTTTTATAGTGTGAAGTGTTACTTAAGAAAGAAATCCAGTGCTTGTATTGGTGCCACTAAAAATTCATAATCTTCAAGCTTAACTGGATTTTCAACAATGCCCAGCAATATCTCTGTGTTTATTCACCTCTGGATCCCACTCCCCTCCCACAGCAAATTCATTACCACTACTACAACCAACAACCTCTCAAGACCAGGCTCCCTAATTCAACAAAGGGTCCTGCTTCATCCTCCACAGAAAAACAGGTCCTAAGGCAAAAAGCCTCAATTTGCCAGACTGTCACCCTAATCCCATCCCATTTGACAAGAATATTACAAATATGATAGCATTTATATTTACATCTACAGACAGGCAGAGTGTAGTAAGTTCAACCTTCATTTGGACCCCAACAGATCTGATTTCATCCACCTTAATAATTACTACACTTAGTAGTTGCCTGGCATTCAACCAACTGTTTTAGAATTGTCTTTTAATTATCCCTCAAAAAAACCTTCAAGGTAGGTTTTATTATACCGATTTTACAAAGAAAAAAATGTAGAGCTGGGCTTAAATCCTTGGTGTAATTCCAAAGCTGCAGAACTTTGCTCATATCTGGCTCCATTTTTTTCCATTTCAAAAGTGCATTATCTAATCTGAGCCCTGAATACTATTTCAGGGGCACCTCCAGCCATCTCTCCTCCCAGAGCCTTTGCTGAAGTTCCCTTAACCACAATACACTTCAAGCCTCCATGTTCTTGCATATGCATTCTAGTCTCTACCTAGAAAGTCCTCCTTGTTCACTAAGATGCCACTAATGAGTCCCCTCCTCTTAGAAATCTCTAAGTCCAACCCCAAAACACTTATGAGCCTTAGTCTTTTCAGGCTGTCATAACAAAGTACCACAGACTGGGTGGCTTAAACAACCCAAATTTATTTTCTCAAGTTAGAAATCCAAGATAAAAGTGCCAGCAGAATCACTTTCTGGTAAGGCCTCTAGGCCTCTCTTCCTGGCTTGCAGATGGTCACCATCTTGCTGTGTTCTCACGTGACCTCTTCTTTGTACACACAAAAAAGCATGAGGGAGCGCTCTGGTGTCACTTTTTAAAATGATGCTATTGGATCAGGGCCTCACCGTTATGATCTTCATTACTTCCTTGGAAACCCCTTATTCAAGTACAGTTACACTGGGCATGGGGCAGGGGGCGGTCAGGGTTTCAACATATGACTTTTGTGGGGAAATGAACATTCAATCCATAACTGTACCTTTTTTCAAAAGCTCTCAAACACCCTGAGCCTATGTGTATGTCTGTATCCTCTCTCCACAAAGTGACTATCCTGTTTCCCAACCACTGGACTGTGGCCTCTTCAAAGTAAGGGTCTACATGCTAGTCACTTGTTTACTTCTGACACTTAGCTGAATGCCTTATAACAAAGATAGTATTCAAGACTGCTACTAATGAGTAACTGAGTGCAAGTTTCTCAGTTATTTAAGATCATGAAAAGAAGACATATATCTATGTACTTGACAAATTACACCCTCCACTGGACATTAACATAGCCTGTTTGGGGTATTATATTTCATTGGAGAGAAAACACAAGTCTTTAAAAGCTTACAATTTAATTGTGAATATCATACTTCAAGTCTTTAAAAGCTTACAGTTTAATTGTGAATATCATACTTCAAAAAAAAAAAAAGAAAAAACGGCCGAACGTGGTGGCTCACGCCTGTAATCCCAGCACTTTGGGAAGCCAAGGCAGGCGGATCACGAGGTCAGAAGATAGAGACCATACTGGCTAACATGGTGAAACCCTGGCTTTACTAAAAATACAAAAAAAAAAAAAATTAACCGCGCGTGGTGGCCTGTGCCTGTAGTCCCAGTTACTTGGGAAGTTGAAGTGGGAGAATGGTGTGAACCCAAGAGGCAGAGCTTGCAGTGAGCTGAGATCGCGCCACTGGACTCCAGTCTGGGCGACAGAGCGAGACTCTGTCTTGGGGGTAGGAGGGAAAAAACAGACAAAAAAGGTAAGGTAAATGCTTCAGAGTTCAAAATAAGAGAAAATGAACAGGGAATATAATAGCTAGATGGAATAAAACCTATGAAACCAAAAGTATTATCATCAGATTATAAAGTATTTAAACTTGTAATTTTCCATGGCCTGAATTAAGTAGCAAAGACTGTAGTACAGATGCCATAGTTCCCATTAAAGGTGAAAGAGTTGACACTTCAGTGTCCTAAAGCTAGCAAGTGGGGAGACTGTTATTAAGAGTAAAATATATATATATATATGTATATATACATAGACAGATACTAAGAGAGGGACACACACAAAAACACAGGGAGAGGAAAGAAATTCAACAGATTTTCCTCTGAATTATTAATGCAATATTAAGCCACAGTAAATCTCACAAAAGAGCAAATATTTTAAACAGTTTTAGAAATATTAAGTATAAGGAGGTACACAAAGGTTGGCAAATGCCCAAGATATTTTTAAAATGTGTTCAGAAAGTCAAATTGAAAACAACCTAGGTATGTGTATTTTCTAAATCATTCCCTTGATGTACAGACCTAGCTAGCATAAGGTAACAAGGGCTTTTTTTAGGCCTCTGAATTCCCTGCAGTTGAATTACTGTGACAAAAGCAATAAAAAGAGGCCAAGTAAAAATCAGTCATATTATATTGCTGAAATTTAAAAACCTCATTCCAGAACTTTAAAACCAGTTGTGTTCACAAAAACAAAGACACAGTTCATAAATATTCTTGTGCAAATAAACCCAAACAAAATAGGCACTTTGATATTTGTGAAAAGCAGGTCAAGAGAAATAAAGAAAATCATAAAATTATCTAGTTTGCTCTGTCATTCATCAGACAAAACTACTCGTTCAAGGGCATACTGACAGATTTGTGGCTCCAGTATCTTGAGTTTCTTTTCAATAGATCCTAAAATAAAAGCTATAAAATATGACATTTTCTGAGATAAAATGCCTTCTTTGGGTCTGTTGCTATCTGCTGAACATTACCTATCAGTTGGGATTGAGACAGTGTTAAAGCCTGATATTGTTAAAATAAACCAGGTGTACCTCTTAAAAATACAGACAGAGCCACTGATCTAAGTCAGTGCAGTAAAAACAAGCAGTGCCTAAATATTTGGTCCAGGACTACAGTTTCATTTTTATATTTCAGTATGAGAGAATACAGGAGGCAAGCAGGAAATAGCCACAATCAGCTGAACTGGGAACAACCAAACACGAAAGCAGGAATTGCCCTCTAAGTCAAAAGGAGTGTACCATCATTTTATCTAGAAGAAAAGTTTCTGAATGGCAAAAGGAAATAAAATAACAAGTATGTTCTTCAAGAAAACCCTAGTGTAGTAATATGCTGCCCTGATCCCACCAGGGATTAGGCACAAATAAATATTCTTTTTAACACCCACTGCCTCAATCCCAACTGATAGGTAATGTTCAGCAGACAGCATTGGAGAAAACACTGCAAGGGGAAAGGACTTTGCATCCCAGCCTGGTGCATTGCTTGGCAGGCTTCCCCAGCACCAGGATGCTGCAGTGCATGACAATAGACAGCTTTCCCCAGCACTCTCTTTTGGACAGTTTGTAGAACACAGCCTCTAGCAAAATGCCTCTATGAACATCTTTCTATGGTATCCTAGAGGATAGATTTCTGGCAAATTCCATCAACTTCTCTGCCATCCAATAACCTATGGATATACCCTCTCCAACAAGACCTGATCTCAGCCTGGGATAGTCCTCTTCTTTGGGTGCTCAATTGTAGTTCTAGAAGTAGTGGCTGTTTCTTACATCTATTTCTATATTCTGTAGCACTTTCTGTACTTCCTACTAGCTCTGTTACAGTAAATAATCCTTTACACTAAACATTCTCTGCTCAAATTACTGCATGATTTCCTGACTGGACCCAGATTTATATAATCCGAAAACCAGAAAGACTACACACAAGCCACTGAAATAAAGACAGAAGTTGAGCAATAAAATTAACTAAAATACAACAGATACTGATACTTGGCCAGACAAAGCATCCACAACCTCCTCAATTTAACTTAAATTACTATATCACACAAACATCCTCTCATCCTTTTCATTTTAACTTCTAAGTATTTGGGTGCGGGGAGGGTATCTTTGCTTCTTGGCAAAATTTTGAACACTTCTTACCACATTTTCTGCGTTAAGAGAGCTGTCATGCTGATCAGAGAGGGGAAGTTAGATGCCAGCAGTCACTAAAAGTACTGAGACTGGCAGTTATCAATTCTACCACCTTCAAGTTCCTACCTAGGACAATACATCATACAAACTTTTAGACAGGAGGATGCCTTAGTGGCTTCATCTACAGGAGTTGGCTTGAAAAGAGCTTGTTAACTGAAGCACATGTTTTTACTGGTGCCCTTGCTTCTCTCCTATAAACTTACATGATTATTAACACACATGGGAAATGACAAAATAAAACCACTGAAAAACTCCTTAAATTTCATGTAGGCAGGGGTAGGCAGGCTAAAAATACAAATTCACAAAGGAGCTATTTGCAGAAAAACAATTTTACAATAAAGCAACAGTAAATGACACTAAATAAATCACATACTTTGTCACTGTATTAAAATGCAATACACTCACCACCACAGAAGAGTGGTAACTGTCAGAAAGACAGCCTTATGACTCTACAGGGGCATATGTTGTTTGTGCTGGGTCAGAAGGTTATACGTGTTCTGGAAAAACAAAAACACTTTCAATGATAGCAATTTTTTGTAATTTGTGTTATCCAATGACATTACTATAAATTCTCCTTTAACAACTCGAGAGCATAGAGTGGAAATGCATTTTTGTGTACTTACAGTGAATGCACAGGGATATTCTTTCCTACTAAGAATAAAGACTATGTATAATTTTTTAAAGCACAAGGCTCTTTCCTCCAAACTGGTAAGAATCCTTGCAGCAAATTCACAAAGACCTCAACTTCTGTCTGCTTTTCTGCAATTTAAATAGCTGTTAATTTTGTCCCTTCCTCCAACATATTGCCGCAGAGACTTCAGGACAGGTATTTTTCCTTTCTCCTGTTGGACTTACTCAAAATCATCATCCTCTTTAGCAGAAATTTTCCAGTGCATTCAATAAGTTTCTAGATTAATTTCACTGGGGAGGGAAGTTCTATCATTTCAAATTTAGAATATATCTAAAACTATAGCCCCTCACCTTTCAGACCAGGTACTCTTCAATTACTCCCATTCCCCTTAGTGAAAAGCCCTTTTGTGAATATCCCTATCCATTTTTGCTAGATTACTGCAATGAACTTCAAGATGATCATACCTGTAGTTGTGCCAGTTTCAATGGCATCCTATATGCCATTTTGATTCATCTGCCCAGTATATAACTTTTATCAATAAAGAGGCTCCAAAAATCCAGAGGTGCCCCCAAGATTCTACGAAAATGGGAAGAAATCTCACTTGGCAGGACTCAATGCTGCCCCCATTTAAACACAGCTGCACTAGTTGTATCAGTTTTATAAATGTCATCTTAATATTTTGTTGGGGACAGGCTGTTTAGAAGTCATTTCCATAAGGATTCAAATGGCCACAGTGTATTTACCTGTATTAGTTTTCTATCACTGTCACAGCAAGTTAGCATAAACTTTAATGGCTTAAAACCACACAAGTTTATTATGTGATAGTTCTGGAAGTCAGAAGTCTGACACACGGGTCTCATGATACAAGTCTCACCGGGCTAAGATCAAGGTGTTGGGGAGACTGTTCCTTTCTGAAGGTTCTTTGGGAGAAATCTGTTCCCTTGCATCAGTGTCTAGTGTCCATCTGCTTTTTCTCTCTCTCTCGCGTGCCTCATGGCCCTCTCTTTCCTCTGTCTTCAAAGCAAGAATCATGGGGCTGATTCCTTTTATGCTGTCTCTCTGGTTCTTTCACTCTGCCTCCCCCTTCCATTTTTAAGGACCCTTATGATTACACTGGGCTCATCGGGATAATCCAGGATAATCTTCCTATCTTAAACTGATTAGCAACTTTAATTCATCTGCAACCTTAATTCCCCTTTGCCATATAAGGTCACATATTCGCAGGTTCCAGGGATTAGAACATGGACCTCTTTGGGGGGCTACTATGCACTAACCACACTACCCAAACTTTGACTCCTACTCTTCAGGGTAATGCTGTTCCATAGGGAATCAGACACAATCCATCTTAAATATGTATACCGGCAGCCCAAATCCATCCCTTCTTCTCCCATTTCTCATCCAGCATACAGGTGAAGAAACAATATGGCAAAAGGATCAGCAGCAAGAAATATGCTTATTATTCCTTGACAGACGTGGAATTTATTTTCTCTTACAGGCAAATAATACAAGGTTATGTTCTTAAGACAGTCTCAAATCCTCTAACTGAAGCAATAACTATGTATAAACTAACAGTGCAAGAACATCCTGAAGACCCTGAAACTCAATTTTAAGTAGCAACTGGAAACACTGCAAAAAATGAAACTATCAATTGTCTGGTATGGTAATTATCAAGCCACACAATCATTTTCCTCTTGTTTAAAAAAAAAAAAAAAAGGCCAGGCGCGGTGGCTCAAGCCTGTAATCCCAGCACTTTGGGAGGCCGAGACGGGCGGATCACGAGGTCAGGAGTTCGAGACCATCCTGGCTAACACGGTGAAACCCCGTCTCTACTAAAAAATACAAAAAAAAACTAGCCGGGCGAGGTGGTGGGCACCTGTAGTCCCAGCTACTCGGGAGGCTGAGGCAGGAGAATGGCGTAAAAACCCGGGAGGCGGAGCTTACAATGAGCTGAGATCCGGCCACTGCACTCCAACCTGGGCGACACAGCGAGACTCCGTCTCAAAAAAAAAAAAAAAAAAAAGTATGCTCAGTCCCAACATCTGAGAACAGTGTCACACAAAAAAGTTTTCATAATTTCTTTTTTTTTTTTTTTTTTT